>NC_088419.1:81168691-81468691 GCF_034236695.1 Oncorhynchus nerka | reverse complement strand
AGAAAGGCCTGCTCGCTGAAGTGTTTTAGGGAGTGTTTGACAGTGATGAGGGCTGGTCGTTTGACCGCAGACCCATTACGGATCCAGGCAATGAGGCATTGATCGCTGAGATCTTGGTTGAAAACAGCAGAGGTGTATTTGGAGGGCAAGTTGGTTAGGATGATATCTATGAGGGTGCCCGTGTTTACGGATTTGGGGTTGTACCTGGTGGGTTCATTGATCATTTGAGTGAGATTGAGGGCATCAAGCTTAGATTGTAGGATGGCCGGGGTGTTAAGCATTTCCCAGTTTATGTCACCTAGCAGCACAAGCTCTGAAGATAGATGGAGGGCAATCACTTCTCATATGGTGTCCAGGGCACAGCTGGGGGCAGAGGGTGGTCTATAGCACGCGGCAATGGTGAGAGACTTGTTTCTGAGAAAAGGTGGATTTTTAAAAGAAGTAGCTCGAATTGTTTGGGTACAGACCTGTATAGTAAGATAGAACTTTGCAGGCTATCTCTGCAGTAGATTGCAACACCGCCCCCTTTGGCAGTTCTATCTTATTGGAAAATGTTATAGTTAGGGATGGAAATTTCAGGGTTTTTGGTGGCCTTCATCAGCCAGGAATCAGACACAGCTAGGACATCCAGGTTGGCAGAGTGTGCTAAAGCAGTGAATAAAACAAACTTAGGGAGGAGGCTTCTAATGTTAACATGCATGAAACCAAGGCTTTTACGGTTACAGAAGTCATCAAATGAGAGCACGTGGGGAGTAGGAGTGGAGCTAGGCACTGCAGGGCCAGGATTAACCTCTACATCACCAGAGGAAGAGAGGAGGAGTAGGATAAGGGTACGGCTAAAGCCTATCAGAAATGGTTGTCTAGTACGTTCGGAACAGAGAGTAAAGGGAGCAGGTTTCTAGGCGCGATAGGATAGGTTCAAGGCATATTTTTCAGACAAAGTTATGGTAGGATGTGAGTACATTGGAAGTAAACCTAGGCATTGAGTGATGATGAGAGAGATATTGTCTCTAGCGATGTTTAAACCAGGTGATGTCACCTCTAATGTGGGAGGTGGAACTAAATGGTTGGTTAAGGCATATTGAGCAGGGCTAGAGGCTCTACAGTGAATTAAGACAATAATCACAAGCCAGGACAGTAATGGACAAGGCATATTGATATTAGGGAGAGGCATGCGTAGCCGGGTGATCATAGGGGTCCAGTGAGTGGTTGGGCTGGCTGGAGACTCAGACATCTAGCATGCCGGGGCTAGCAGAAGGGCCTTAGAAGGACGTCTCGACGGAGGAAAGTCTATTTTAGCCTCCGCGTGGGGTGACGTTGACAGACCAGTTGTGATGGATTAGTGGGGTTCCGATGTAGCAGATGGGTCCAAGTCCAATTTGCAAAATAGGTATAGTGGCCCAAGAAATTGGCCGATGGATCTATTCAGCTAACAGGCCAATATGCTCTAGACAGCCAGCGGGTCGCGGATAGCAGCTAGCGGGCCGAGGCTAGCATCAGGGCATTCAGGGGACGTTGCGATGTAGGGGCCAATTGAGTATCCCCTCGAGCAGATTACGTCGTAGCCCAGTCGTGAAGGATCGGCGGGGTTCTGTGTCCCATACCGGCAGTAGAAGGGGTCCGGGTATTGTAGCCCAGGAGCGGCTGATGGGCCTCTTCAGCTAGCCGGGAGAGTGGGCCTAGCATTGGCTAGCTCCAGTCATTTTGGTGCTTGCTTCGGGACAGACGTTAGCCAGGAGTAGTCACTCGGATAGCAGCTAGCTAGCTGCGGTGATCCAGGTGAAAAGGTCCAGAGCTTGCGGTAGGAATCCGGGGATATGTAGAGAAAATAGGTCCGGTATGCTCTGGTTTGAGTCGCGTTGTACAAACTGGCGAGAGCTTCCCGAGCTAAAGGTTAGCTGATGACCGCTAGCAGTGGTTAGCTGACTACTAGCTAGTGAGCTGGCTAGCTTCTGTTGGGGGATTCCGGTTCCGAGGTAAATAAAAATACTTTAGAAAAAAACAGATCCACACCACATTGGATGAGGTGGGTTGCAGGAGAGTATTTTGAAGTTGAGGTTTAGAAAAATATAAAATTAGATATGCAAAGAAAAATATATAAAAAGATATATACATTGGACACGACAAGATGAAGGACAAAGATGTCTGACTGCTACGCCATCTTGTATACCAACCCTACCTTGTCACATCACAATTGATTGGCTCAAATACATTATGAAGGAAAGAAATTCGTCAAATGTACTTTTAACAAGGCTAACCTGTTAAATGAAATGCATTCCATACCTCATGAAGCTGGTTGATAGAATGCCAAAAGTGCGCAAAGATGTCATCAAGGCACATCAAGGCAAAGGGTGGCTAATTTATAGAATCTCAAAATGTAAAATATGTTTTGATTTGTTTATCACACATTCCACAGTTAGGCTCTTCTTACATATAGTAATGTAACCAACAATTTATTTGTCATTCTTTTTTTCCCTCTTCCCTCATTTTTAGTCACTACATGATTCTAATGTGTTATTTCATAGTTTTGATATCTTCACTATTATTCTACAATGTAAAAAATAGGACCTATCAAAGGTTTGGTGTGTGGGTGTTACCACAATTGACTATTAATACACAGAATAATATAAAGACTTCTATGAAGGATTGTGACCCACAACAACGGGCGGGCGGTACTAGGAATTCTACATTTTTGTCAACAGATGCTTACACTCACTCACCCTACCCCTCCCAAACAAACACCTCTGCCCCTCTCTACCCTTCCACACATAGATCGATCTCAGATCGTTATGTTGGATACAGGGTTAGCACCGTTCCATCATGATAGGAAAAAATACCTAGATATTTTCATTTTAAGTGTATATCCTACATCTGCGCAAAATTAAAGACTATCGCTATGTCACTCCTGCTCGCAGACACACATGGGCTCTGGTATTTGCAACCATTTTTCTTACTCACTCACTTTATGGACGCTATAGTCTCCTTTTAATGTGATGTCTAGAATTTGAGCTAGGTAGACAGAAAATACTCTGAAAACTCAATTGCTAAAGACCTTGTTGAAAAATCCAGTATGCGGTTCTTGGTAACGGTCGGACGGCTCACGATAAGAGGCAGGGAGTGTGTTGTGTGCCTCCAGTCAAGTTGATTTATGCATTTTCATCGATATTTGATATAACATTGAGCTTCAACCAATGCATACTATAAATACACCGTTTGTTACACATACCTGTAGACATGGCATTTTATGAGATGCCCGGTACACCAATAGGCATGTACATACATACTGTACAGAGGCATGCAGTATGCAGAGCAGTACACGGCCAGCCCTGAACCTCATAATATTTACAGCTACGCTCATTAGTCTCTCACTCAGACTCTGTCAGTTATACCCCCTAATCTCAACAACCCCAACCCAGCCCAAACCCCAGCCCTGATGTCTAATTCCCAGGATGCTAGACATTTACTTTACCACAGCATAATACATGCAAACAGTAGTTATATTGTAGATCTTTCTCATTGATTTTTCTGCCTCTTCCCAATCTGTTGCTGTCTATCCCTCTCCCCTTTGTTATTTTGGTGTGTGGAATATTTGCAATATAATTAATCTTATACATTCATAGATGCAGATCTTAAAAGAGAGAGAGGCATGTAGTATATGTTGTTATTTCCCACCTTGCTTTAGCTTTGCATTCCCTCTCTCGCTTCCTGTGTTTTGGTCTTTTGTCTGGTGATTTGTGCTCACAGCGCCAGACTAACTCATTACTACAGCAGAGCATACAGCCAGTCAGTCAGCGTGGCTTTGGCATCAGCAGAACAACTATAGCTCATTCAGCTCATTTACTGAGAGAAGGAGAGATAGGAAGAATGAGAGAGATGGGTGCCGTCTCCCTCCTCCTCCGCTTTCTCTTTTTCCTCCTCCCCCTCCTATACACAAGCTCTGCTGACTGAGAAAGCTGTTACTTTCTGCCTCATCTCTTGTTCTGTTCCGGATGGCCTGTGTCTCCTGGTCTCTGCCCCAGGCTGGGAGGAGTGGAGCTGAGTTGGCAAGGACACAAACACTTTGGATTGGATAGTATAGGGCCAAAGAAGGGTACTCTAACGCAGTGTTATCCCATCACCATTTCCTTTGTTTCGCTGGATTCACAGTAGTTCACTGAAAGGTCATTCAGATTGATGAAACAATATCCAGTGTGATTTGTATTATTGGAAGATCATCTCCAGTATGTCTATGTTTCCTATATTATACCTATCCATCACATGTATCATGTTGGCCCCTTCTGCAGTTTATTACCAAATGAGCTTTTTGTGATTATAGTTATGAGCTATAATGATGCAGCCTGACAGAGATATATGACTAATCTATATGCATATGATTTATGTATTGCTCCAGCTGGGAGATACAGAGCCAGAAAGGTCCAGGCATATACATTGTGCAGTAACCACATAAAAAAAAGTGGTTGTAGGCCAGAGAAATTAATCAATAGGTTCCACTTGGATGCTTTTTTAATGACTTGACCTGCAGGGTCATGAGGGGTGGTGCTGTGGGGGCAACGAGAGAGGTACACAAAGACTGAAAAAGGTCAGAGGTCAAAGATCTGTAAGATTTAGGTGTCTCTGCTTTATCCACTGTCCTGGAACTCTAGGCAATTGGAGGTGCGATAGGCATATCACAGTGACTGAGTTGCATTCTAGGATTGTGGTGTATCCAGTTGGCAGTTATCTCTGCTAACCCTGGGACTGAGAGCGAGAGAGAGTGAGTGAGTCAGTCAGTCAGTTGGGCCAAGCCATAAATCTCATTACCATATATTACCTCTTGGCCCTAGTTCCTGACTGGACTGGAGGACATCTCTGCTAATGTATTCTGTTGGATTTTCCATCACCGCAGCACCGTTTTTTCTCTTATTTATCCCTGGCTTATTCAACATCCCTCCTACACGCATTAAAAGCAGTGGTGCCAAATTATTTTTGATTAATTACAACTTTCACCTCCCTCCACCCTGCTACAACATTCATCTCCCACCACCCTGCTACTACATTAATCTCCCACCACCCTGCTACAACATTCATCTCCCACCACCCTGCTACAACATTCATCTCCCACCACCCTGCTACTACATTCATCTCCCACCACCCTGCTACAACATTCATCTCCCACCACCCTGCTACAACATTCATCTCCCACCACCCTGCTACTACATACATCTCCCACCACCCTGCTACAACATTCATCTCCCACCACCCTGCTACTACATACATCTCCCACCACCCTGCTACAACATTCATCTCCCACCACCCTGCTACAACATTCATCTCCCACCACCCTGCTACTACATACATCTCCCACCACCCTGCTACAACATTCATCTCCCACCACCCTGCTACTACATACATCTCCCACCACCCTGCTACTACATTCATCTCCCACCACCCTGCTACAACATTCATCTCCCACCACCCTGCTACTACATTCATCTCCCACCACCCTGCTACAACATTCATCTCCCACCACCCTGCTACAACATTCATCTCCCACCACCCTGCTACAACATTCATCTCCCACCACCCTGCTACTACATTCATCTCCCACCACCCTGCTACAACATTCATCTCCCACCACCCTGCTACTACATACATCTCCCACCACCCTGCTACAACATTCATCTCCCACCACCCTGCTACTACATTCATCTCCCACCACCCTGCTACAACATTCATCTCCCACCACCCTGCTACTACATTCATCTCCCACCACCCTGCTACAACATTCATCTCCCACCACCCTGCTACAACATTCATCTCCCACCACCCTGCTACTACATTCATCTCCCACCACCCTGCTACAACATTCATCTCCCACCACCCTGCTACAACATTCATCTCCCACCACCCTGCTACTACATTCATCTCCCACCACCCTGCTACTACATACATCTCCCACCACCCTGCTACAACATTCATCTCCCACCACCCTGCTACAACATTCATCTCCCACCACCCTGCTACAACATTCATCTCCCACCACCCTGCTACAACATTCATCTCCCACCACCCTGCTACAACATTCATCTCCCACCACCCTGCTACAACATTCATCTCACACCACCCTGCTACTACATTCATCTCCCACCACCCTGCTACAACATTCATCTCCCACCACCCTGCTACAACATTCATCTCCCACCACCCTGCTACAACATTCATCTCCCACCACCCTGCTACAACATTCAACTCCCACCACCCTGCTACAACATTCATCTCCCACCACCCTGCTACAACATTCATCTCCCACCACCCTGCTACTACATTCATCTCCCACCACCCTGCTACATCATTCATCTCCCACCACCCTGCTACTACATTCATCTCCCACCACCCTGCTACTACATTCATCTCCCACCACCCTGCTACAACATTCATCTCCCACCACCCTGCTACAACATTCATCTCCCACCACGCTGCTACTACATACATCTCCCACCACCCTGCTACAACATTCATCTCCCACCACCCTGCTACTACATTCATCTCCCACCACCCTGCTACAACATTCATCTCCCACCACCCTGCTACAACATTCATCTCCCACCACCCTGCTACAACATTCATCTCCCACCACCCTGCTACTACATTCATCTCCCACCACCCTGCTACAACATTCATCTCCCACCACCCTGCTACAACATTCATCTCCCACCACCCTGCTACTACATTTATCTCCCACCACCCTGCTACAACATTCATCTCCCACCACCCTGCTACAACATTCATCTCCCACCACCCTGCTACAACATTCATCTCCCACCACCCTGCTACTACATTCATCTCCCACCACCCTGCTACAACATTCATCTCCCACCACCCTGCTACAACATTCATCTCCCACCACCCTGCTACTACATTCATCTCCCACCACCCTGCTACAACATTCATCTCCCACCACCCTGCTACAACATTCATCTCCCACCACCCTGCTACTACATTCATCTCCCACCACCCTGCTACTACATACATCTCCCACCACCCTGCTACAACATTCATCTCACACCACCCTGCTACAACATTCATCTCCCACCACCCTGCTACTACATTCATCTCCCACCACCCTGCTACTACATTCATCTCCCACCACCCTGCTACTACATTCATCTCCCACCACCCTGCTACTACATTCATCTCCCACCACCCTGCTACTACATTCATCTCCCACCACCCTGCTACTACATTCATCTCCCACCACCCTGCTACAGCCTATATTTTTCCCACGTATTGTGTTGTATTATTTTAAAACGTATATCTACTCTCCCGGCTTCATCTGTTCCACCTCTCATCTTCTCTCACCTTTGAAAAAAATCATCTGTTCCCACATATCTTCCCTTACAATTACCTTACGTCTCCTTCCTCTTATTCCTCCTCTATTCTCTCACCTCCTTCTCTCACCTTTCTCCTCTCCTATCTTCCTCTTACCCCTCCATCCTCCATGCTCCATCTCCCTATCTTCTTTCTCTTTCCCACCGCTCTCACAGCTCCCTCTTCTCTCCTGAGTCAGTTTCTTTCCTCCTACCATCTCTTCTCTCCTGTCAGTTTCTTTCCTCCTACCATCTCTTCTCTCCTGTCAGTTTATTTCCTCCTACCACCTCTTCTCTCCTGTCAGTTTCCTTCCTCCCCCATCTCTTCTCTCCTGTCAGTTTCCTTCCTCCCCCATCTCCTCTCTCCTGAGTCAGTTTCTTTCCTCCCCCATCTCCTCTCTCCTGAGTCCGTTTCTTTCCTCCCCCATCTCCTCTCTCCTGAGTCCGTTTCTTTCCTCCTACCATCTCCTCTCTCCTGAGTCAGTTGCTTTCCTCCTACCATCTCTTCTCTCCTGAGTCAGTTTCTTTCCTCCTACCATCTCTTCTCTCCTGAGTCAGTTTCTTTCCTCCTACCATCTCTTCTCTCCTGAGTCAGTTTCTTTCCTCCCCCATCTCCTCTCTCCTGAGTCAGTTGCTTTCCTCCCCCATCTCCTCTCTCCTGAGTCAGTTTCTTTCCTCCCCCATCTCTTCTCTCCCAAATCCATTGCTTTCCTCCCCCATCTCCTCTCTCCTGAGTCAGTTTCTTTCCTCCCCCATCTCCTCTCTCCTGAGTCAGTTTCTTTCCTCCCCCATCTCCTCTCTCCCGAGTCAGTTTCTTTCCTCCCCCATCTCCTCTCTCCCGAGTCCGTTGCTTTCCTCCCACCATCTATTCTCTCCTCCCTCCTGAATCAGTTGCTTTCCTCCCACCGTCTCTTCTCTCCTCTCTCCTGAATCAGTTGCTTTCCTCCCACCGTCTATTCTCTCCTCCCTCCTGAATCAGTTGCTTTCCTCCCACCGTCTCTTCTCTCCTCTCTCCTGAATCAGTTGCTTTCCTCCCACCGTCTATTCTCTCCTCCCTCCTGAATCAGTTGCTTTCCTCCCACCGTCTCTTCTCTCCTCTCTCCTGAATCAGTTGCTTTCTTCCCACCGTCTCTTCTCTCCTCTCTCCTGAATCAGTGGCTTTCTTCCCACCGTCTCTTATCTCCTCTCTCCTGAATCAGTGGCTTTCCTCCCACCGTCTATTCTCTCCTCTCTCCTGAATCAGTTGCTTTCCTCCCACCGTCTCTTCTCTCCTCTCTCCTGAATCAGTGGCTTTCCTCCCACCGTCTATTCTCTCCTCTCTTCCGAGTCAGTTGCTTACCTCTCACCTGAGTCAGTTGCTTACCTCCCACCATTTATTCTCTCCTCTCTCCTGAATCCATTGCTTTCCTCCCACCATCTCTCCTCTCTCCTGAATCAGTTGCTTTCCTCCCACCGTCTATTCTCTCCTCTCTTCCTTGTCAGTTTGTTTCCTCCCACCGTCTATTCTCTCCTCTCTCCTGAATCCATTGCTTTCCTCCCACCATCTCTCCTCTCTCCTGAATCAGTTGCTTACCTCCCACCGTCTATTCTCTCCTCTCACCTGAGTCAGTTGCTTACCTCCCACCATTTATTCTCTCCTCTCTCCTGAATCAGTTGCTTACCTCCCACCGTCTATTCTCTCCTCTCACCTGAGTCAGTTGCTTACCTCCCACCGTCTATTCTCTCCTCTCTCCTGAATCAGTTGCTTTCCTCCCACCGTCTATAATCTCCTCTCTTCCTTGTCAGTTGGTTTCCTCCCACCGTCTATTCTCTCCTCTCTCCTGAATCAGTTGCTTGCCTCCCACCGTCTATTCTCTCCTCTCTCCTGAATCAGTTGCTTTCCTCCCACCATCTCTCCTCTCTCCTGAATCAGTTGCTTACCTCCCACCGTCTATTCTCTCCTCTCACCTGAGTCAGTTGCTTACCTCCCACCATCTCTTCTCTCCTCTCTCCTGAGTCAGTTGCTTTCCTCCCACCATCTCTTCTCTCCTCTCTCCTGAGTCAGTTGCTTTCTTCCTACCATTTCTTCTCTCCTCTCTCCTGAATCCGTTGCTTTCCTCCCACCATCTCTCCTCTCTCCTGAATCAGTTGCTTACCTCCCACCGTCTATTCTCTCCTCTCTCCTGAATCAGTTGCTTTCCTCCCACCGTCTATTCTCTCCTCTCACCTGAGTCAGTTGCTTACCTCCCACCATCTCTTCTCTCCTCTCTCCTGAATCTGTTGCTTTCCTCCCACCATCTCTCCTCTCTCCTGAATCAGTTGCTTACCTCCCACCGTCTCTTCTCTCCTCTCTCCTGAGTCAGTTGCTTTCTTCCTACCATTTCTTCTCTCCTCTCTCCTGAATCCGTTGCTTTCCTCCCACCATCTCTTCTCTCCTCTCTCCTGAATCAGTTGCTTACCTCCCACCGTCTATTCTCTCCTCTCTCCTGAATCAGTTGCTTTCCTCCCACCGTCTATTCTCTCCTCTCTTCCTTGTCAGTTGGTTTCCTCCCACCGTCTATTCTCTCCTCTCTCCTGAATCAGTTGCTTTCCTCCCACCATCTCTCCTCTCTCCTGAATCAGTTGCTTACCTCCCACCGTCTATTCTCTCCTCTCACCTGAGTCAGTTGCTTACCTCCCACCATCTCTTCTCTCCTCTCTCCTGAGTCAGTTGGTTTCCTCCCACCGTCTCTTCTCTCCTCTCTCCTGAGTCAGTTGGTTTCCTCCCACCGTCTATTCTCTCCTCTCTCCTGAATCAGTTGCTTTCCTCCCACCATCTCTCCTCTCTCCTGAATCAGTTGCTTACCTCCCACCGTCTATTCTCTCCTCTCACCTGAGTCAGTTGCTTACCTCCCACCATCTCTTCTCTCTCCTCTCTCCTGAGTCAGTTGCTTTCCTCCCACCATCTCTTCTCTCCTCTCTCCTGAGTCAGTTGCTTGCCTCCTTCCATCTCTTCTCTCCTGAGTCAGATGCTTTCCTCCCACCATCTCTTCTCTCCTGACTCAGATGCTTTCCTCCCACCATCTCTTCTCTCCTGACTCAGTTGCTTTCCTCCCACCATCTCTTCTCTCCTGACTCAGATGCTTTCCTCCCACCATCTCTTCTCTCCCCTCTCCTGTATCAATAAAGTATTATTATTTTCCATAGGCCCACCTGCGCTCGATGGACGTGAAGATCCTGCACCAGCTGCTGGCGGTGCACGAGGGGATCGAGGCATGTAAGTGGCTCCTGGAGGAGCGCGGCACCCTGACCAGCCGCTGCAGCAGTCTGACCAGCAGCCAGTACAGCCTGGGAGAGGGCCCTGGAGGAGACACCTGGAGGGGCAGCTGGAGCAGCCTGCAGGACCCCCTCAACGACAAGCTGGATAACATCTCTATAGGCAGTTATCTGGACACCCTTGCTGATGACATGGACGAGTACGGCCCTTCTAGTTCTGAGTCTGTGCTGTGTTCTACTCCACTGGGGACTGTGACGCCCACTCGGACCGGGGCAGGGACAGGGGCTGGGGCAGTGCCTGGGGCAGGGGCTGGGAGAGTTTCTGGAGCTGGAGAAGGGTCAGTGGCTATGGCAGGGGTTGGGGCTGGAGCTGGGGTAGGACAAGGCACAGGGGGCAAGGTAGTTGTTGATCCTGGCTCTCCCCAAGTCAAGCCAGACGTCCCAAATAAGGAGTCTTCCATTTGGATTAAGGCCACAGAGGCAGTGAAAGGAACCACCATCACCAAGAATACCAAGGACCCCTGCCAAACCCACCAGCCCAGTAAGAGCAACGGCACCCTGGATAAAGCAGTCAGGCAAGCACAAGGACCTACTGATTCAGCCCGGGTCTGCCTGGCTGAAAAGCTGGGGAAAAGCCAGAGCCCCAAACTCAAACCCTATAAGAATGGCAAGATAGACGTAGATGCCTGCAAGATGAACGGCAAGATGCACCTGGGGTATGATGCCCACTGGCGATGGGTGCAGTCGCAGGACGATGTGACATTTCTATGAGGTGGATATATTACACCACTTCCTTCTAAAAAATGCTGGGTTAAAATCAACCCAATTTGGGTTATTTGGTTACGAAGTGCTGGGTAAATGTTGGACAGTACACACGCTGGGTTATTTTGACCCAGCCAGTTAGGTTGTGTGAATATCCTAGCATGTTGGGTTGTGATTACCCAAACATGGGTTCATTTAACCATCAATTAGGTTATATTCATTTTCATGCTGGGTTGAACAGCTCTTTTAATATGTAATCCATAGGTTATTTTTATTTTTTTATTTTCAGGAGGTGTGTGGGTTTCAGATAGTTATTTTTCGCCACCAGTGAAAATAAATGTAATTATTGTTCATAATCTTAAATACAGAGCTAATTTTCATTAAAGAAAATACACATTTCATATTCTAATGTATTATTAATAACAATTTTGTACGTATTGTTACATAGTGGTAAGTATACCAACATTGGGTTTTGCATAGGCTTTTAAGGAACTCTTAGACTTTTGTAAGCTTCATGAAATCTACTAAAGTGTCAGTGTACAACCTTAACCTTCTGATATCAGAACAGATAAACCGGAATCATGTTTACTCTCACGGGTGGCCAAAAATAACTATATGAAACCACGGCCCTACCTACTGTAGTCGCGCTTCCAGTCTTCTGACCTGACCACTGGGTCTCAATAACCCAGCATCAATAACCCAGCAACAACAACAACTCAACCTTGCTCTTTTTAAAGAAAACAACCCAACTAAGTGAACCAATGCCTGCAACCTAGCAGTTGGGTCATCTAAACAACCCAGTATTTCTTTCGTAAAGACACTTTTCCCCCTCCCATGTAACGACCCTACCGGTCAAATATTAAGAGAGAGGTTGATTGCACATATTATACAAACGTCTACCATTTCCATGGTATAAGATATCAGGTGTGAAGGAGAACACAGCATCATTACATTATGTTCTATTCACTCTAAATGTGGCTGCACTAACTTTCTAAAACATTGATGTCAGTATTATATTGGGGATGAAGCATAGTGTTGATATTTTTCTGAACCAAGTTTGTTTTTGACATGTTTATCCTCCTTTCCTCTCTCTATGCATTGTAACATACAGTACCAGAGAAAATGAACAATTTTCCAACAGAAAAAAATATATTTGTTACAATCACTCGCATCTATAGAACTTAGTTTGCCCTCACAACTCCATGTCAAAATGATTGTAACACACTATAGATGGCGGAACTGTTCTCATACATACTGTAGGTTTGTGTACCATCATAGTATGGTAAGAGCATATAGAATGTTCCTACTGTTTGCGCACGTGTGCTATTGTCGATGTCCTACTACCTACAGTACTTAACCAGTCAATGCAATTTGTATAATCAGTGAATCGCAATACAATTAATCTGTGCATCGGGTACTTCTGTGGGTGGATGTCGTATAAAAATGTCTCTATGGCTGAGTGTTATTATTGTCTCTTTTTTAACTGTACACTATTTTTGTTTCATTTGGACAGCAGTTGATGTGATTGGTGTCATCCTAAACTATTATGCCTGTACCTCCAGTCCCAAGATGACTGCACTGTTCTTCTGATAATCCTGATCGTTTAAATGACTGATTCTGTCCTCTGCTGTCCGTGTCTTAATGAGTCCAACCATCTCTGATCTTTCACTCAGTGTTGAGTGGTGTGAACTTGTTAGTTATTTGGGTGGGTGAAAATTGCATGTCATGTGCTGAATGCTTTATTGGTGAAAATTATCAAGAAAAATGTGTGAAAAACTTGATACAATCATGGGAGAAGAAAAGCAATATTCCCTCTGAGCCTTTGTATTCAGTTATAAACAACCCTCTCTCACACAGAATTGTCACCACTGAAAACTAATAATGCCTGGACATTCCAAGGCAGGGGTTGCCAGGATGACAGAGAGGGTGAGAGAGAGGGAGAGAGAGCACGTGTGTAAGTACATGTGTGTGTGTGAGTGGCCTGCTGTGCACAGGTACTTTGTCAGATACTAAGTCCCAAAGGGCTATTCTTCACTATAACCTCCCATTTGTCATATTAACTCTGGGAGAACAATGCACTGCACGCCATTATATAAGGCATATGTATTGCGAATGTTATCAGATGTCATTACATTACCCAGAGCAACTTACAGGAGCAATTAGGGTTGAGTGCCTTGCTTAAGGGCACATCAACAGATTTTTCACCTAGTTGGCCCTTAACCACTAGGATACCTGCCGCCGCATTCAACCACGTTAGTGTAACACATCAGATGATGATGGACTGTTTTCAGTTGAATTACGTTAGGATTTCCCTTAGTGATGTTTTGGATTATGTATACTCACGCCTTACGACCTTGTTACAAGCTGACTGTCTTAGTTCTGTTGTTTTAGGGTGTCTGTCTCTGTGTGATGTCTTTGCCTGCATGTCTTCAGTTCTGTACCACTCAGCACTCCTATCAGAGCAGCATTTTTAATCTGTTTCAGATGAGTTCTCACTTCCAGACCTAAGCTACATTACAACCCTCCACCCACCCCTCCCTGTCTCCTCACACCCTCTCCTCCTCCCCTTTCAAACTGCACTGTGGCTTTTTCTCTTTCTCCACCTCCTTTTGTCATCCTGTTTTCCACCAGCACAATGACTTGCTGGAAACATACATTCAGTGCCAACGTGTACGTTTAGTGCACGTCTACTCACGGGCCATGGTACAATAAGGATGACAATGGGGAAACAATGACCGTAACCCAGTTCCTGGGGATGGAGAGGGGGATCTGTGCCAGAACTGGTGTCCAGCTGTATGCTTGCCCATTTACAGTCCCATCCACACTGCATCACTTAAATATGTCCCTATCCCCTTTTCTCTCTCTTTCTCTCTCTCTTTCACTCTCACTCTCTCATTTCAATTCAATTTAAGGGATTTATTGGCAAGGGAAACATATGTTAACATTGCCAAAGCAAGTGAAGTAGATAATCAACTAAATTTAAATAAACAATAAACATGTACAGTAAACATTACACTCACAAAAGTTTCAAAATAATAAATACATGGCCTCACGAGTAGTGCAGTGGTCTAACACACTGCACCACAGTTGCTAGCTGTGACACTAGAGATCCTGGTTTGAGTCCAGACTCTGTCTCAGCCGGCCGCGACTGGGAGGCCCATGGGGTTGCTCACAATTGGCCTAGCGTCGTCCGGGTTAGGGGAGGGTTTGGCCGGCAGGGATGTCCTTGTCCCATCGCGCTCTAGCGACTCCTGTGGCGGGCTGGGTACATGCACGCTGACACGGTCGCCAGGTGTACGTTGTTTCCTCCGACACATTGGTGTGGCTGGCTTCCGGGTTAAGCAGGCATTGTGTCAAGAAGCAGTGTGGCTTGGTTGGGTTGTGTTTCGGAGGATGCACGGCTCTCGACCTTTGTCTCTCTCGAGTCTGTACGGGAGTTGCAGCGATGAGACAAGACTGTAACTACCAATTGGATACCACGTAATTGGGGAGAAAAAGGGCTAAAAGTTTTTTTTAAATATAAAAAAGAATAAAAGAATAATGACATTACAAATGTCATATTATAAGCAAATAGTTCAAGTACCAAAGGGAAAATAAATAAACATAAATATGCGTTGTATTTACAATGGTATATGTTCTTCACTGGTTGCCCTTGTGGCAACAGGTCACAAATCCTGCTGCTGTGATGGTACGCTGTGGTATTTCACCCATCTGTGTAATCTGAGGGAAATATGTGTCTCTAATATGGTCATACATTGGACAGGAGGTTAGGAAGTGCAGCTCAGTTTCCACTTCATTTTGTGGGCCGTGTGCACATAGCCTGTCTTCTCTTGAGAGCCAGGTCTGCCTTCTGCGGCCTTTCTCAATAGCAAGGCTATGCTCACTGAGTGTGTACATAGTCAAAGCTTTCCTTCATTTTTGGTCAGTCATAGTGGTCAGGGATTCTGCCACTGTGTACTCGCTGTTTAGAGCAAATAGCATTCTAGTTTGCTCAGTTTTTTAATAAATTCTTTCCACTGTGTCAAGTAATTCTCTTTTTGTTTTCTCATGATTTGGTTTAGTCTAATTGTGTTGCTGTCTTGGGGCTCTGTTTGTGTTTGTGAACAGAGTCCCAGGACCAACATGTCTCTCTCTCTCTCTCTGTCTCTCTCTCTCTCTATGGTAAAAATAGAATGTGCATGCCAGTAGGTAAAGTAGAAGACCGTCCGTAGTTAGATGATGGATGCTCCGTGATGTAGCCTTTAGTGTTCTAAAGCTCTTCTGTTAAGACTCCTAATGCTTTCATTTAACAGATGGGTTGGCTAATAGTAAGTCATGGCATGCCAGTGTTTCCCTTAGCCAGCACAAACAGAGGAGACACATTCTTAATGCAGGAGACCTTGATCATCAAACATGTCCGATCATATATACATACTTTATATTTTCCTAATGGTTTAACTCACATCACAGACTGAGCTATACATTTTTTATACATTTTAGTGAAGACAAGATCCACTGTAATAATCTATATGTAGGCCTGTAAGAATCTGGAATGAGAAAAATAGTTCTCAAGAAGTATCAGTAGAACTCACAAATATTGGTTTGGCATAATATGAACTTGGTCACTGTCGTAATATGAACTTGGTCACTGTCATAATATAAACTTGGTCACTGTCACAATATGAACGTGGTCACTGTCATAATATAATCTTGGTCACTGTCATAATATGAATGTGGTCACTGTCATAATATATACTTGGTCACTGTCATAATATAAACTTGGTCACTGTCATAATATAAACTTGGTCACTGTCACAATATGAACGTGGTCACTGTCATAATATAATCTTGGTCACTGTCATAATATGAATGTGGTCACTGTCATAATATATACTTGGTCACTGTCATAATATAAACTTGGTCACTGTCATAATATAAACTTGGTCACTGTCATATGAATGTGGTCACTGTCATAATATATACTTGGTCACTGTCATAATATGAACTTGGTCACTGTCATAATATAATCTTGGTCACTGTCATAATATGAATGTGGTCACTGTCATAATATATACTTGGTCACTGTCATAATATAAACTTGGTCACTGTCATAATATAAACTTGGTCACTGTCATAATATAAACTTGGTCACTGTCATAATATATACTTGGTCACTGTCATAATATAAACTTGGTCACTGTCATAATATAAACTTGGTCACTGTCATAATATAAACTTGGTCACTGTCATAATATATACTTGGTCACTGTCATAATATAAACTTGGTCACTGTCATAATATAAACTTGGTCACTGTCATAATATAAACTTGGTCACTGTCATAATATAAACTTGGTCACTGTCATAATATGAGCTTGGTCACTGTCATAATATGAATGTGGTCACTGTCATAATATAAACTTGGTCACTGTCATAATATGAATTTGTCCACTGTCATAATATAAACTTGGTCACTGTCATAATTTAAACTTGGTCACTGTCATAATATGAGCTTGGTCACTGTCATAATATAAACTTGGTCACTGTCATAATATGACCTTGGTCACTGTCATAATATAAACTTGGTCACTGTCATAATATGAGCTTGGTCACTGTCATAATATAAACTTGGTCACTGTCATAATATGACCTTGGTCACTGTCATAATATAAACATGGTCACTGTCATAATATGAGCTTGGTCACTGTCATAATATGACCTTGGTCACTGTCATAATATAAACTTGGTCACTGTCATAATATGACCTTGGTCACTGTCATAATATAAACATGGTCACTGTCATAATATGACCTTGGTCACTGTCATAATATGACCTTGGTCACTGTCATAATATATACTTGGTCACTGTCATAATATAAACTTGGTCACTGTCATAATATAAACTTGGTCACTGTCATAATATGAACGTGGTCACTGTCATAATATATACTTGGTCACTGTCATAATATAAACTTGGTCACTGTCATAATATGAATGTGGTCACTGTCATAATATATACTTGGTCACTGTCATAATATAAACTTGGTCACTGTCATAATATGAATGTGGTCACTGTCATAATATATACTTGGTCACTGTCATAATATAAACTTGGTCACTGTCATAATATAAACTTGGTCACTGTCATAATATGAGCTTGGTCACTGTCATAATATATACTTGGTCACTGTCATAATATAAACTTGGTCACTGTCATAATATAAACTTGGTCACTGTCATAATATGAGCTTGGTCACTGTCATAATATGAATTTGGTCACTGTCATAATATGAACTTGGTCACTGTCATAATATGAGCTTGGTCACTGTCATAATATGAGCTTTGTCACTGTCATAATATGAGCTTGGTCACTGTCATAATATGAGCTTGGTCACTGTCATAATATGAGCTTGGTCACTGTCATAATATGAGCTTGGTCACTGTCATAATATATACTTGGTCACTGTCATAATATAAACTTGGTCACTGTCATAATATAAACTTGGTCACTGTCATAATATGAATTTGGTCACTGTCATAATATAAACTTGGTCACTGTCATAATATAAACTTGGTCACTGTCATAATATGAGCTTGGTCACTGTCATAATATGAGCTTTGTCACTGTCATAATATGAGCTTGGTCACTGTCATAATATGAGCTTGGTCACTGTCATAATATGACCTTGGTCACTGTCATAATATAAACTTGGTCACTGTCATAATATGACCTTGGTCACTGTCATAATATGACCTTGGTCACTGTCATAATATAAACTTGGTCACTGTCATAATATGAATTTGGTCACTGTCATAATATAAACTTGGTCACTGTCATAATATAAACTTGGTCACTGTCATAATATAAGCTTGGTCACTGTCATAATATAAACTTGGTCACTGTCATAATATAAGCTTGGTCACTGTCATAATATGAACTTGGTCACTGTCATAATATAAACATGGTCACTGTCATAATATGAGCTTGGTCACTGTCATAATATAAACATGGTCACTGTCATAATATGAGCTTGGTCACTCATGATTTGAACTTGGTCACTGTCATGATATAAACTTGGTCACTGTCATAATATGAACTTGGTCACTGTCATAATATGAACTTGGTCACTGTCATAATATAAACATGGTCACTGTCATAATATAAGCTTGGTCACTGTCATAATATGAACTTGGTCACTGTCATAATATAAACATGGTCACTGTCATAATATGAGCTTGGTCACTCATGATTTGAACTTGGTCACTGTCATGATATAAACTTGGTCACTGTCATAATATGAACTTGGTCACTGATGGTAATCTATAACTGAAGCGTGTTTGTATTTTATTATCAGATGCCCAGTATATGATGTTTGCTCATCAGATGTCCAGTGTGATGTTTGTTTTGAAGACAGGTGCCAAATACTCATCATCTGTTTGAACCGCAGACAAACAGAGCATGATTTTACGGAGTAATGGATATCCACTCAGTAACCATGGCAATGATCCAAACCAGGTTTTACATATTGACATTAGAATGTCAGTGGCTGTAAAGACTTTGCATATTGACTTTGTACTACTAAACAAGGCAATGCTGTCATTCCAAAATGCACAATATATTACAGAAATATTCCCTATCCCACCTAGGGAAAGAGTAGAACAGTAATGTAGTTATGAAATTACCAGACCTAATGTATGTCATAAGGGAATCTTTCAAACAGTAGCCTTGCAGCATCAGGCTGCATATTTTCCACATTCTGGATTAGAAAGCCAGGCACACGCTCTATAGCAAGCTGAGACACACTAAAGAGGCTTTTGGCAGCTCATTGATAGCCAAATGGTGGCTAATGCTGGGGCCCCTGTTGGAGTGGCTTGAGGAAAGTTGGCTTATTATGTTTCCATGGATTTGAGGGCCGGAATTGGGGGTACGGAGCGGTGTGTGGAGGCAGGGAGTTGAAAGCAGCTTCCGCTTCCAATATTTCCTGCTGTTCTGTTCCCAGAATGCATTACCCTCAGCATTGACATGGGTTTCTAAGCACATGACAGGGTCCTCAAAGAAAGCATCCGGTAAGAACAGGCTTTTCTCTTTCTCTCTTGTTTGTTGCCAGTCCGCTATGTGTGTTGTGTTCATATCTTGAACACAGAGAATTGGAAGTGAAATAAGGCCACTGTGATCAAATGATAGTGTATTACATTTACTCCAGAACTGAAAACCGACATTTACTATGCGGGGAGGGAGTCAAGTCATTGAGACTGACTAAAAGCACTGGATCTTGCAAATTTACATATTTTGCTTTGTGTGGTACAAGTTTTTAATTGTGATGCAATGTTTTACAGGAAGAAGCTATTTATTTTGTGTGTATATTATTGAGATGTACATCTAATGATTGACATGTGCATTGATGTTGAGTATTATATGCAGTATGCAAATGTGTAGCTTACGGAAGTGATTGATTAAATATATTTTCATGTTACACTAACGTCTTTGTTATCTCTAACACAACATTTAGCTGAAATAAAAGTCACAGAATGTTATGTATGAAAGCAAATGAAACCCAGAAGTATCAGCGGTTTCACCTCCCTGTTCCCTAAAGGGCTGTCTTTGGCCGTATTTCAAATATTTCTCTACAAAGAAAGCAAACAATGTACTCAGGAGAGATAGAGATCCTCCCCAGCCTGTCTTCATTAGCAGTTGTGTTATTCTCTTGTAACCCACAAGGAGCCATCGTTCCACCTTGAGATGTGTCCGTATTGCATTTATTGTGGCGTTGGGTTTAGTGCTAACTGCCCGTTATCCTTGATGTACTGTTATTGTATAGGCCTAGCTGTGTTTCTCTATAACCACTATTCCAATTGGGTTCTCTTTCAGAGAGCCTGGTGTACATGTTCTAATCAATACCCTCCAACCAGCCCGGTCCTCCCTCCTTGCTACTTCCCAGCAAACCTATTAGCACTTCACATTATATGACAACCATTTATCAACTCTCTTTCCAGAGGGTTGAAACTGCTGAAAATGCTCTGTGCCATAGCCTTCAGGTCCATTGGCTCTACTCTAGTTATAATCATACAATTAGGTACTTTTGTGATCCATAGTATGACCATCTTAAAACAATCCCTCCCCCGCTAGACTTTTAGAGGTTAAAGAGAGAAATGTAACCACATTGTAGAAAAACAAAGCATATGACTGACTGGCCATTTGGCTGCATGATGCTAGCTGGTTCTGGTGTCAGTTTCAGGGCCATTGATTTTTACTATTTGGAGACAGATCGGTTATGTCTGAATCTGATAATGTGTGGTATAACAAATGCACAGACTAAACACGTATGGATTGTGTTGACGTCTGCGTGTTAGCAGACTCTAACCACAGTGGTGGGTAGTGGACACAGATTCTTGTGAGGCTGTAAAAGAACAAAGGAACAGTGGGGAGGAGAGCTTACTACAGCACAGGGCTGGACAACATCAGGACAGGGTGGAGTTCCACCACAGAGGACAGCACAGGGCTGGACAACATCAGGACAGGGTGGAGTTCCAGCACAGGGCTGGACAACATCAGGACAGGGTGGAGTTCCACCACAGAGGACAGCACAGGGCTGGACAACATCAGGACAGGGTGGAGTTCCACCACAGAGGACAGCACAGGGCTGGACAACATCAGGACAGGGTGGAGTTCCACCACAGAGGACAGCACAGGGCTGGACAACATCAGGACAGGGTGGAGTTCCACCACAGAGGACAGCACAGGGCTGGACAACATCAGGACAGGGTGGAGTTCCACCACAGAGGACAGCACAGGGCTGGACAACATCAGGACAGGGTGGAGTTCCACCACAGAGGACAGCACAGGGCTGGACAACATCAGGACAGGGTGGAGTTCCACCACAGAGGACAGCACAGGGCTGGACAACATCAGGACAGGGTGGAGTTCCACCACAGAGGACAGCACAGGGCTGGACAACATCAGAACAGGGTGGAGTTCCACCACAGAGGACAGCACAGGGCTGGATAACATCAGGACAGGGTGGAGTTCCACCACAGAGGACAGCACAGGGCTGGACAACATCAGGACAGGGTGGAGTTCCACCACAGAGGACAGCACAGGGCTGGACAACATCAGGACAGGGTGGAGTTCCACCACAGAGGACAGCACAGGGCTGGACAACATCAGGACAGGGTGGAGTTCCACCACAGAGGACAGCACAGGGCTGGACAACATCAGAACAGGGTGGAGTTCCACCACAGAGGACAGCACAGGGCTGGACAACATCAGGACAGGGTGGAGTTCCACCACAGAGGACAGCACAGGGCTGGACAACATCAGGACAGGGTGGAGTTCCACCACAGAGGACAGCACAGGGCTGGATAACATCAGGACAGGGTGGAGTTCCACCACAGAGGACAGCACAGGGCTGGACAACATCAGGACAGGGTGGAGTTCCACCACAGAGGCTGCACAGCAGGAGGTAGGTGAGATCCAACAATCATATAAAAATGTTGTTTAACACAGATCAACAACAGATGAGCCTTCTGGTCTCTGTAAAATAAAAGCTTGTCGTCATACTATATGTAGAGCAAGACAATGGAACAGCCGAAACCCTCAGTTTGTCCATGGTGCTCTTCTGCCATAGTTTGTACAATGGACAAAAACACAGCTTAATAATAGCATTTTGTGAGACACAACATGCTCTGTATTCACTGACACACCCCAATGTTTTTGTTTCACCAGATCCTGAGGAGATGGTTCTCTTGGATGTGTGTGGCTCGTTTGGTTTATGGTTATAATGGTCCACACAGGCAGACCACAATCCACACTAGACCACCAATCTCCTGGAATCTCTGTCCATGTCAGGAGAATAGCAGCCCCAAACTGTTTCATATTACCTTGAATCTGAGGATAGTAACATTTATTGTTTTGAAACTTCTGTATGGGTAATGTTTACTGTCAATTTTATTGTTTATTTCACTTTTGTATATTTACCTCACTTGCTTTGGCAATGTTAACACATGTTTCCCATGCCAATAAAGCCCCTTGAATTGAATTGAATTGAATAGTAACACCACAAGCCACCTCTTACAGCACTGCCTTGGGGAGACAGGACCATAAACCAGGGTAGTGGAGAATAACTTGATGGTTACAGACAGAGCTTTGTTTTGGACGAACTGTGTGTGGAAACCCTACTGTATCCTCTCTCTGAGACCAAACCCTAAACCTGTGTGGCCTGCCTCCCAGTCTCTCACATTCATATTCTGCTCTCAAACCACAGTGACAGAAAAGAAAACTCCGCTCTATCTGGAGTCTGGCACACGTGTTGTTTTGCTCTGCCTTTAAATGAAGCAGTATCACACTAAGAGCCACATTCTTGTAATATTTTCATATTTACAGTATATTTCTCCTGGTTTGTCCGCAGTGAGTACTCTCTCTCCACATCCTGGAATGCAGCTATAGTTATCATATTATTGGGTTAGCAGTGTGGTGTGTATGTGTGTGTGTGTTACTCTGGGGGAAGCCTCTCTATGGGATTCGTGAAGTAAACAAAGGGGCCAAAATAGGCCACAGTGTTCCCACAAAGTGATGCAATCAGACGTGGGTAGAGGTTAGAGGCAGAACCCAAGGGGGAGTTGTTGTTCAATCTCTACCGCTACCCAACCCCATAATATGGTTTCCAAACAAGCTCATCGGTTTTATGTTATAGTGTACCGTGCACGCATGTGTCTGTGGGGATTAATTCTGTCTCTCCCATAGTATCACATATGAGAGTGACAACGGGCCTCCAAGGTTATACACATGACACATCCCATGTGAGTGAGTAATGTGTGCAAAGCTGTCATCAAGGCAAAGGGTGGCTATTTGAAGAATCTCAAATATAAAATATATTTTGATTTGTTTAACACTTTTTTGGTTTCTACATGATTCCATGTGTTATTTCATAGATTTGATATCTTCACTATTATTCTACAATGTAGAAAATAGTACAAATTGAAGAAAAACCTTTGACTCAGTAGGTGTTCTAAACTTTTTCATCAGTAGTGTACATTTTAAAGTGAACAATCTGAGTCTCAGCATCATTCTGTATTTGTGGAATTTCATTTCATGTGAAGTCTGTCAAACTGACACCCAAAATCAACTGTCCACTGTCATCCACTGAGTAGGAAGTTATGACTTCAAGCATCCACTACCACTCGATACTTTCATAAATATCCATTATTTAATGCTTAGTGTGTCCATGTCCTGTTTGTTATAGAGTTGTCAGTTGGATTTAGAATCCATAGTTTAAAAAAGTATAATTCCACTCACAAAACAAATCTGCCTGTCACGTACGTGTGGAGAGACGGACCACGGTGCAGCGGATGTTGAGTTCCACATAACTTATTAATAAAGTGAAACTTAGCAAAAACAATAAATCAATAAACTAACAACGAAACGTGACTACGTGGTGCACATGCACAAAACACAAAATAATATCCCACAAAGTCAGGTGGGAAAAATGCTACCTAAATATGATCCCCAAGAGACAACGATTACCAGCTGCCTCTAATTGGGAATCATACAAATCACCAACATAGAAATAATAAACTAGAACCCCACATAGAAATAATAAACTAGAATACCACCCAGTCACGCCCTTACCTACTATACCATAGAGAAACAAAGGCTCTCTATGGTCAGGGCGTGACAGTACCCCCCCAAAGGTGCGGACTCCGGACGCAAAACCTGAAACCAAATGGGGAGGGTGATTAGTGTCGGTGGCGGCTCTGGGGCCGCCAGACCCCGGATCTGACCATGGCGCTGGGCTGAACGACGTGCCCGTACTGGGTATCAGCGCAGAGAAGGGCTCTGGCCCTGGAACTGGGTTGAACGCTGAGCCCGGACTGGGCACTGGCCTTGGAGCTGTCAGATGGAGGCTCCGGCCTTGGAGCTGGGCTGGTCACCGGCACTGAGGAAGGTTCCGGCCTTGGAGCGGGACTAGACGCCGTGTCTGGACTTGACATCTTTGCAGAGGAAGACTCCTGCCATGGAGCGGGACTGGATGCCGTGCCTGGACTGGGCACCGGCGCAGAGGAAGGCTCCCGGCCTTGGAGCGGGACTGGATGCCGTGCCTGGACTGGACATCGGCGCAGAGGAAGGATCCTGCAATGGAGCGGGACTGGATGCCGTGCCTGGACTGGACATCGGCGCAGAGGAAGGCTCCTGCAATGGAGCGGGACTGGACGCCGTGCCTGGACTGGGCACCGGTGCAGAAGGTTCCGGACTGTGGACCGTCGTAGGAGGTCCCGGACTGGGCACCGGTGCAGAAGGTCCCGGACTGGGCACCGGTGCAGAAGGTCCCGGACTGTGGACCGTCGTAGGAGGTTCCGGACTGGGCACCGTTGTTGGAGGTTCCGGACTGTGGACCGTCGTAGGAGGTTCCCGGACTGTGGACCGTCGTAGGAGGTTCCGGACTGTGGACCGTCGCAGGAGGTTCCGGACTGTGGACCTTCGCAGGAGGTTCCGGACTGTGGACCTTCGCAGGAGGTTCCGGACTGTGGACCGTCGCAGGAGGTTCCGGACTGTGGACCTTCGCAGGAGGTTCCGGACTGTGGACCGTCGCAGGAGGTTCCGGACTGTGGACCGTCGCAGGAGGTTCCGGACTGTGGACCGTCGCAGGAGGTTCCGGACTGTGGACCGTCGCAGGAGGTTCCGGACTGTGGACCGTCGCAGGAGGTTCCGGACTGTGGACCGTCGCTGGAGGTTCCGGACTGTGGACCGTCGCTGGAGGTTCCGGACTGTGGACCGTCGCTGGAGGTTCCGGACTGTGGACCGTCGCTGGAGGTTCCGGACTGTGGACCGTCGTTGGAGGTTCCGGACTGTGGACCGTCGTAGGAGGTTCCGGACTGTGGACCGTCGTAGGAGGTTCCGGACTGTGGACCGTCGTAGGAGGTTCCGGACTGTGGACCGTCGTAGGAGGTTCCGGACTGTGGACCGTCTCAGGAGGTTCCGGACTGTGAACTGTCGCCGGAAGCTCTGGACTGTGAACCGTCGCCGGAAACTCTGGACTGTGAACCGCCGCCGGAAGCTCTGGACTGGGAAACCTCGCTGGCGGCTCTGAACTGTGAATACGCACTGGAGGCCTAATGCGTGGAGCCGGCACAGGTGGCACCGGACTGGTGACACGCACTTAAGGGCGGGTGCGAGGAGCTGGCACAGGACGTTCTGGACTGTGGAGGTGTACTGGTGACCTGGTGCGTGAAGCCGGCACAGATTTTACCAGACTGATAGCACTCTCCTCAGGACGAGTACGGAGAGCTGACTCAAGTGGCATTAAACTGATAACATGCTCCTTAGGGCAAATGTCCTGCATCCTCCACCAAATCAACAACTCTCTCCATTCTTTCTCCTCCAATATCTCCATCCACTCACTGACGGTCTCTGACGCTCTCCGTTCACTCTCCTCCAGTTTCTCCCTCTTCTCCCAGACTGGCTCTGGTTCACTCCTCGGCTCCGCCGACAGCTCCATGTGCCTCCCCCAAAAAATGTATTGGGGTTTCTGTGGCCTTGGTCCCTGGCGTCGTCGCTGTCCTTCCATGCTCATTGGCGACTCCCGCCAAGGAATGTCCTCCCAAGTCCAAAACTTCCTTACCTCCTTTTCAAGCTGCTTGGTCCTTTGTTGGTGGGATATTCTGTCACGTCCGTGTGGAGGCACAGCAGATGTTGAGTTCCATATAATTGATTAATAAAGTGAAATTTAGCAAAAACAATGAATCAATAAACTAACAACAAAACGTGACTATGTGGTGCACATGCACAAAACACAAAATAATATCCCGCAAACTAAGGTGGCAAAAATGCTACCTAATTTTGATGCCCAATTTTTTACCTTTATTTAACTAGGCAAGTCAGAACAAATTCTTATTTTCAATGACGACCTAGGAACAGTGGATTAACTGACTTGTTAAGGGGCAGAACAACAAATATGTACCTTGTCAGCTCGGGGATTTGAACTTGCAACCTTTCAGTTACAAGCCCAACGCTCTAACCCCTAGGCTACCCTGCCTCCCCAGAGACAACGATTACCTGCTGCCTCTAATTGGGAATGAAAAGAATCACCAACATAGAAATAATAAACTAGAATACCCCACACTCACTCACCTACTACACCATAGAGAAACAAAGGCTCCATATGGTCAGGGCGTGACACTGCCGTGCAATGACAGGCTGCTCTGTTAACAAACAACGGCTCCCTTGGCAGAGGTGGCGTAAAATGCTACTTTTATTAAAAACTACAGATTTCAGCTCCCAAAGAAAGGCTTGCAGTTACACAGGACAAATATAGGTACACGGTACATATTAAAGAATGGACATTTTTCATGTACAGACTGATAGTGACTCGATGTAGTTGGAGGTACACTCCACCAACACTCAACTCCATTGAGATGTATATCGTGGAGTGGAGTTCTCTCAGCTTGGGTAACACCTGCAAGTCTGCGTTCAATTTGGCTCAAAGGTCTCATATCAGTTGCATTGAAGTTCTTGGTTCATAATCTGAATCAGTTTTGATTTCATTCATCATTGATCGCTAACATTGAATATTTAAATGTACCTTCAGCATCTTGACTTTATAGTGTCATACAGGTACAATACATTGATAAAAGTGCATTCGGACAGTATTCAGACCCCTTGACTTTTTCCACATTTTGTTACGTTACGACCCATTACGGATGCAGGCAATGAGGCACTGATCTCTGAGATCTTGCTTGAAGACAGCAGAGGTGTATTTAGAGGGCAAGTTGGTTAGGATGATATCTATGAGGGTGCCCGTGTTTACGGCTTTGGGGAGGTACCTGGTAGGTTCATTGATAATTAGTGTGAGATTGAGGGCATCAAGCTTAGATTGTAGGATGGCTGGGGTGTTAAGCATGTTCCAGTTTAGGTCGCCTAGCAGCACCAGCTCTGAAGATAGATGGAGGGCAATCACTTCTCATATGGTGTCAGGGCACAGCTGGGGGCAGAGGGTGGTCTATAGCAGGCGGAAACGGTGAGAGACTTGTTTTTAGAAATGGTTTGGGTACAGACCTGGATAGTAGGACAGAACTCTGCAGGCTATCTTTGCAGTAGATTGCAACACCGCCCCCTTTGGCAGTTCTATCTTGTCTGAAAATGTTGTAGTTATGGATGAAAATTTCAGAATTTTTGGTGGTCTTCCTAAGCCAGGATTCAGACACAGCTAGAACATCCGGGTTGGCAGAGTGTGCTAAAGCAGTGAATACAACAAACTTATGGAGGCTTTTAATGTTAACATGCATGAAACCAAGGTTATTACAGTTACAGAAGTCATCAAAAGAGAGCGCCTGGGGAATAGGAGTGGAGCTAGGCACTGCAGGGCCTGGATTCACCTCTACATCACCAGAGGAACAGAGGAGGAGTAGGATAAGGGTACGGCTAAAAGCAATGAGAATTGGTCGTCTAGAACGTCTGGAACAAAGAGTAAAAGGAGGTTTCTGGGGGCGATGAAATAGCTTCAAGGTAAAATGTACAGACAAAGGTATGGTAGGATGTGAATACAGTGGAGGTAAACCTAGGCATTGAGTGATGATGAGAGAGATATTGTCTCTAGCGATGTTTAAACCAGGTGATGTCACCTCTAATGTGGGTGGTGGAACTAATAGGTTGGATAAGGTATAGTGAGCAGGACTAGAGGCTCTACAGTGAATTAAGCCAATAAACACTAACCAGAACAGCAATGGACAAGGCATATTGACATTAAGGAGAGGCATACTTAGTCGAGTGATCAAAAGGGTCCAGTGAGTAGTGAGGTTGGTTGGGGTCACGGCGATTCAGACAGCTAGCCGGGCCATCGGTAGCAAGCTAGCATAGGATGGAGGTCTGTTTTTAGCCACCTTGTGCGTTTCCGTAGGATTAGTGGTGTACCGTGTGGTAGAAGGGATCAATCCAATTCACAAAAAAAAAAATATATATATATATATATATATAGTTAGAGAGGCTGTTACGAATCCCTTTTGGTCCGACAGTCTAGGGGGGGATGGTAATGAGACCCGTAACATAACTCATGCAAATTATTATTGTGACAAAGTAAAAGTGTGCACGAAATAACCACGACAACAGAAATCTACCGTCAAACTCTAGGTTTATTTATAAACACACGGTAATGGGGGGAGCAGGAAAAGGGGCTGAGCTGGACCCAAGAAAAGAAACAATAAGTATTCAAAAACACCCCTAAGCTAGACTAGCCTACTTTAACAACAGCTAACTAACTAACCAAAAATACAGTGGGTGGTCCGCCCAGTTCTAACTAGTGTATTTAACAAAGTTCACCTACGGGTAGTGTATGCCCATGGGCGACTTGTCTTGGTTTCCCCCTTTTCCCACCAGCAACAAACAAACACCATAACCAAAAACAATACTCACAGGTGATGACAAAGTGCTATGGAGGTGTTTAAACAAAAGAGAGGTTAAGACACAAAGCGAGAGTGAAACACAGAGACCTACAGACATGGCATTTACAGAGAGATTGAGCTCTAGAACAAACAAATGATGGGGTTTTTAAACCATGGGGAAGGAACTGTGATAGGATAGGAAGTAGGAGGAGGTGTGTCTTCTGATTGATGATTGATTGTTGACTGATTGGGGAGTGATGGTTTTCACCTGTGAGGGGAGAAGGAGAGAAAAGAAACACACACACAGGATACACACACACACAGGATAACTGTATCCGTAACACTCCCACCCTTAAAAGAGCAACCCTAGGGGTTGCGACTACAGTATTTCAATGAATACTCGCAACAAAGCAACAACCTTGCAAAAACATACAGAAATAATTTTCACACACGAGACAAAGCATCTGCCAACACATTATCAGAACCCTTTTTGTGGCGGATCTCCAAATTATAATTTTGTACAATCAGCGCCCAACGCATAAGGCGCTGGTTCTGGTTGTACATTCGGTGGAGAAAAACTAAGGGGTTATGGTCAGTATATACAATCACGGGTAGGGCACTAGAACCAATATATACTTCAAAGTATTGCAGAGCCAACAACAAAGCAAACAAATCTGACCATGACTCCATTTTGTTGCTCCCAGCCGAAAGACAAAAACTGAAACAGGAAACGCCCGTGCTGAGGTCTGTTCAACACTGGTCCGACCAATCTGACTCCATGCTATAAGATTGCTTTGATCATGTGGACTGAGATATGCTCTGGATAGCGGCGACCAACAACATTGATGTATACGTTGTTTCGGTGAGCGAGTTTATTAGCAAGTGCGTCGGTGATGTTGTACCCACGGTGAATATTAAAACCTTCCCCAACCAGGAGCCGTGGATTGATGGCAGCATTCATGCAAAACTGCGAACCACTGCTTTTAATCAGGGCAAGGCAACCGGAAACATGACCGAATACAAACAGTGTAGCAAGGCAATCAAACAAGCTAAGCGTCAGTATAGAGACAAAGTAGAGTCGCAATTCAAAGGCTCAGACACGACAGGGTCTATGTGACAGGGTCTACAGTCAATCACGGACTCCAAAAAGAAAACCAGCCCCGTCTTGCTCCCAGACAAACTAAACAACTTCTTTGCTCACTTGAGGACAATACAGTGCCACTGACATGACCCGCTACCAAAACCTGCGGACTCTCCTTCACAGTAGCCAACGTGAGTAAAACATTTAAACGTGTTAACCCTCGCAAGGCTGCCGGGCCAGACGGCATCCCTAGCCGCGTACCCCTTATATTCAATCAATCCCTATCCCAGTCTGCTGTTCCCACATGCTTCAAGAGGGCCACCATCGTTCCTGTTCCCAAGAAAGCTAAGGTAACTGAGCTAAATGACTATCGCCCCGTAGCACTCACTTCCGTCATCATGAAGTACTTTGAGAGACTAGTAAAGGATCATATCACCTCCACCCCACCTGACACCCTAGACCCACTCCAATTTGCTTACCGCCCCAATAGGTCCACAGACGATGCAATCGCAATCACACTGTACACTGCCCTAACTCACCTGAACAAGAATGCTGTTTATCTACTACAGCTCTGCATTTAACACAATAGTACCCTCCAAACTTGCCATTAAGCTCGAGACCCTGGGTCTCGACTTAGCCCTCTCCTGTACTCCCTGTTCACCCATGACTGCGTGGCCATGTATGCCTCCAACTCAATCATCAAGTTTGCAGATGACACTACAGTGGTAGGCTTGATTACCAACAACAAATGAGACGGCCTACAGGGAGGAGGTGAGGGACCTCGGAGTGTGGTTTCAGGAAAATAACCTACCACTCAACGTCAACAAAACAAAGGAGATGATCAAGGACTTCAGGAAATAGCAGAGGGAGCACCCCCCTATCCACATTGACAGGACAGTAGTGGAGAAGGTGGAAAGTTTTATGTTCCCTGGCGTACCCATACGGACAAACTGAAATGGTCCACCCACCCAGACAGTATAGTGAAGAAGGCGCAACAGCAACTCTTCAACCTCAGGAGGATGAAGAAATTTGGCTTGTTACCAAAAACACTCACAAACTTTTACAGATGCACAATCGAGAGCATCCTGTTGGGCTGTATCACCGTCTGGTATGACAACTGCTCCGCCCACAATGGCAAGGCTCTCTAAAGGGTAGTGAGGTCTGCACAACGCATCACCGGAGGCAAACTACCTGCCCTCCAGGACACCTACACCACCCGATGTCACAGGAAGGCCAAAAATATCATCAAGGACACCACCACCCAAGCCACTGCCCGTTCACCCCGCTATCATCCAGAAGGCGAGGTCAGTACAGGTGCATCAAAGCTGGGACCGAGAGACTGAAAAACAGCGTCTATCTCAAGGCCATCAGACTGTTAAACAGCCATCACTAACATTGAGTGGCAGTAAGGGGTGCGTAACTGGTGGCAGGGAAGTCAAACGCAGGAGAGCAGAACATGGTAAATAGCCAGAGCCGTTTAATATACATAACTACCGGCATACAAAAAACAACAAACACATGGGCACAAAACCCGTAGCGCACCAGTCACACATAGCACACGTACTTACAATCAACAATTCCCGACAAGGACACGGGGAAAACAAAGGGAACATATACAACATGTAATTAGGGAATTGAAACCAGGTGAGTCTGAAAACAAGACAAAACAAATGGAACATGAAAAATGGATCGGCGATGGCTAGAAGACCAGTGACGTCAAACACCGAACACCGCCCGAACAAGGAGAGGAACCGAATTTGGCGGAAGTCGTGACAGTACCCTGTTAAGGGAATTTTTATCAATGATGACTAATTATGTATAAATTTCAATCAGGACTGACTAATCAGAATACTATTATGTTCCTGTATATGTACTAATTTGAATACTATTATGTTACTGTATATGTACTATTCAGAATACTATTATGTTACTGTATATGTATGAATTTTCTTTCTTAATCTTAGTACTGAATAGAAAGTGTGTGAATGAATCAAGGATTAGAACAATGACGGTCTGTTCCTTGGTAGGAATGAATGAACTAAATCTTCAGACTGGCTAGAATGCTTATCTACACCGGAAAACCTTGGCTCAGTCGTAAATTATATTAAATTGGTAGTGAGACGGATGTGGGAAGGCTTGAGATACAGCCTTTGTACTGGAACGGAGATGGCACGGGTTGGTGTTGAAACTAATGACGTCATTTTCAGTTTATAACCTGTGGTAAACTGTATCGTATTCAGTACTCTCGTGAATAAATTCTGCTGATTGACTTTAAGACTGGGCCCTGTCCATTATTATAGAATAAGGGTCTTACAAATCATTATGAATTGACAGAGTGTTTAATTTTAATTGGGTATTAAAACATAGAATTCCTTACGCGCGGCTCCAGCAGTGCGCCGACACCGGCCTCGGGGATGACCCCAGGGCGATCCGGACGGAGACAGTGGAAATCCCACAGCATAGAAGGGTCCAACACATCCTCCTCCAGAACCCAGTATCTCTCCTCCGGTACGTACCCCTCCCAGTCCACGAGGTACTGAAGGCCCCTCGCCCGATGTCTCGAATCCAGGATGGATGGAACGGAGTACGCCGGGGCCCCCTCGATGTCCAGAGGGGGCGGAGGAACCTCCCGCACCTCAGCTTCCTGGAGCGGGCCAGCCACCACCGGCCTGAGGAGAAACACATGGAACGAGGAGTTAATGCGGTAATCGAGGGGAAGCTGTAACAATAACATACCTCGTTCACTCTCCTCAGCACTTTAAATGGCCCCACAAAACGCGGACCCAGCTTCCAACAGGGCAGGTGGAGGGGCAGGTTCCGGGTCGAGAGCCAGACCCGGTCCCCCGGTGCGAACAACGGGGCCTCACAGCTGTGACGGTCTGCACCACTTTTCTGGCGCAGCACGGCACGCTGAAGATGGACATGGGCGGAGTCCCATGTCTCCTCCGTCCGCCGGAACGAGTCATCCACCGCAGGAGTTTTGGTCTGACTGATTCCAAGGAGCCAGAACCGGCTGATAACCCAACACACACTGGAATCACTGCCTGGATGTACTCCAGATTGCGGTGGTCAGTCCAGATGAGAAGGGTGATTAGCCCCCTCAAGCCAATGTCTCCACGCCTTCAAGGCTTTGACTACAGCCAACAGCTCCCGGTCCCCCACATCATAGTTTTGCTCCGCTGGGCTGAGCTTCATCGAGAAAGCGGCACAGGGGCGGAGCTTCGGTGGTGTACCCGAGTGCTGAGAGAGCACCGCTCCTATCCCAGCCTTGGATGTGTCCACCTCCACTATGAAAGCCAAAGAGGTATCCGGACAGGCCAGCACGGGTGCCGAGGTAAACAGAGCCCTTAGTTGCCCAAAAGCCCTGTCCTCCTCAGCTGACCACTGCAGACGTACAGGACCCCCCTTCAGCAGTGAGGTAATGGGAGCAGCCACCTGACCAAAATCATGGATAAATCTCCGGTAGTAATTGGCAAACCCTAAAAATCGCTGCACCTCCTTTACCGTGATGGGAGTCGGCCAATTATGCACGGCTGAAATGCGGTCACTCTCCATCTCCACCCCTGATGTGGAAATGCGATACCCTGGAAGGAGACGGTTTGCTGAAAGAACAGGCATTTCTCAGCCTTGACGTACAGGTCATGCTCCAACATTCATCCAAGTACCATGCGCACCAAAGACACATGCTTGGCGCGTGTAGCGGAGTATACCAGAATGTCATCGATATACACCACTACACCCTGCCCGTGCAGGCCCCTGAAAATCTTGTCTACAAAGGATTGGAAGACTGATGGAGCATTCATCAAACCGTACGGCATGACGAGGTACTCTTAATGCTCTGATGTGGTACTAAACGCCGTCTTACACTCGTCTCAGGTGGTATACGCTCCTGAGATCCAGTTTTGTGAAGAAGCACGCCCCGTTCATTGACTCAATCGCCGTTGCGATAAGAGGTAGCGGGTAACTGTACCTCACGAGCAGGTAACTGTACCTCACGGGTGCAAACCTCCATCCTTCTTCTTCACAAAAAGGAAACTCGAGAAGTTGGGTGAAGTGGATGACCGAATGTACCCCTGACGCAGGGATTTGGAGACGCATGTCTTTATAACCACCGTCTCCGCTTGCGACAGGGGATACACGTGACTCCTCGGAAGTGCAGCGGCAACCAGGAGATTTATCGCACAATCCCCCCGTCGATGGGGGTGGTAATTGAGTCGCCTTCTTCTTACAGAAGGCGAGAGCCAAATCCGCATATTCGGGGGGATGCGCACAGGGGAGACCTGGTCTGGACTTTCCACCGTAGTAGCACCAACAGAAACCCCTACACACATCCCGAGCACTCTCGCTACCACCCTGTGAGAGCCCTCTGTTGCCATGAAATGGTGAGGTTATGATGAGCTAACCAGGGAAGGCCCAGTACCACGGCAAACGCAGGAGTCAATGAGAAAGAGACTGATTCTCTCCTCGTGACTCCCCTGTGTCACCATGGCCAGAGAGATAGTGGCTTCCCTGATTAGCCCGGGCCTCAATGGTCGACTATCCAGAGCGTGAACTGGGAAACGTCTAGCCACAGGGATAATGGGGATCACTAGACTAAGAGTGAGCGCTCCGTCAATAAAATTCCCAGCTGCGCCTGAATCGACTAGGACCTTATGCTGGGAATGTGGGGAAAAATCAGGAAAACAAACAGGTACAAACCGTTGGACAACAGAGGACTCTGGATGAGAGTGGTGCGGACTCACCTGGAGTGATGCCAGAGTGCTGCTGCTTCGACTCCCAGAAGGTCCAACCCGGCACTGACCGGCAGTGTGTCCTCTGTGGCCACAGATGGTGCACGAAATGGAACCTCCTCCGGTCTTCCTACGCACTCCATAGGTTCAGGAGAGGAGGTGGGAGGGGATGGAACCATCAGACCCCGATCTGAACGTCCGCGGGTAGCCAGCAGGTTGTCCAGCTGGATGGACAGGTCCACCAGCTGATCCAACGTGAGGGTGGTGTCTCTACAGGCCAACTCCTGACGGACGTCCTTGCGCTGACTGCAACGGTAGTGCTTGATCAGGGCCCTGTCGCTCCATACCGTGCCGGGAGCCAGGGTCCTAAACTCTAGGGCAAACTCCTGGGCGCTCCTCGTCTCCTGCCTCAGCTGGAACAGGCGCTCACCCGCCGCTCTACCCTCGGGCGGGTGGTTGAAGTCCTCCAACGCCGCATCTCCTAATTACAATAAACAATTCCCGACAAGGACATGGGGGAAACAGAGGGAACACATACAACAGGTAATTAGGGAATTGAAACCAGGTGAGTGTGAAAACAAGACAAAACAAATGGAACATGAAAAATGGATCGGCGATGGCTAGAAGACCGGTGACGTCGACCGCCGAAGACTGCCCAAACAAGGAGAGGAACCGACAGTATGCCAACATACTGACTCAAATCTCTAGCCACTTTACTAATTACAATTTTGATGTAATAAATGTATCACTAGTCCCTTTAAACAATGCCACTTTATATAATTTTCGCATACCCTATATTACTCCTCTTATATGTATATACTGTACTCTATACCATCTACTGCATCTTGCCTATGCCGTTCGGCCATCGCTCATCCATATATTTATATGTACATATTCTTATTCATTCCTTTACACTTGTGTGTATAAGGTAGTTGTTGTGAAATCGTTAGATTACTTTTTAGATATTACCGCATGGTCGGAACTAGAAGCACAAGCATTTCCCTATACTCACATTAACATCTGCTAACCATGTGTATGTGACCAATAACATTTGATTTGATTAGCTTTAGGTTAATAGTCAAAATACCTTTATGTTCTCCACATTGACTGAACATCATCACACACATTTTTGGTTGTTGAAATGACATGGAAACAAGGTGGATTAAACCAGTTTTTGCCCAGTGGGTAGGCATCTAAAGGGGACTTTTATAAAAATGATTAAAAAAACACTAGACTGACAGGTGGCACAGTGAGGTCAAATATTGAGCAGATGTGGATGCTCAAACTATTAACTGCTGGCAAATTGTCTGTGGCTGAACTTCTGGTGCGCTCTGACTCAACAGAACAGAACAAGTAGAAGTTTAATGTTTGATCTGCTATCAGTAGATTTAAGAAGTGGCTCCCCTGCACTTCCAGATGACTGCGGAAGGCATTCGCCTCATAGATAAATCACATTGGATACCCTGAACATTTATTTTTATGATTATTGCGATACCTAAGAGCTATTTCCTGGGAGGTCCTTGGTGACAGAGGCCTTATGTTTCTACAGGCTGCAGTGAGAATCCATGAGGGCCATTTTCCAGATATGGGGGGTGGTAGTAGCTGAGGGGTATGTTTCGAATCTCATGTTCTATGTTAATTATGACTGAAATCGCGATTTTTAATGTTCAAGTACTATCTATCCAGATGTAATGTATATACAAATATTAAATTACTTTATTCTTGCTATGTAACTACTGTAAAAAAAATGGCATGTATGTAAAATGTGTGTAGAATGTACGACTAAAGAAAAAACTGTGAAAGCTAATTTTATTTTTGTCCTCCGAAGAGGGGTTGTGGATGGGCCCCCAAAAAACGACAGCAACAAAAAAGTCCCTACTAGTGATTTGTTTGAATGGATCTCCAGTTTGTAAACATGACCCTTGAGCTTGTATTTCCTGGTCCCGAGGTCAGGATAATCAAACTTCACTAAAATGACTTAATTTGTTTACATTTTCGAGTAGACAAATAACCCACCGGACACACACTGATTTAAATGAACATAGTTTCCACATCATTTCAATTAAATTGATGAAATGGAACACATGTTGAATTGACGTCTGTGCCCAGTGGTAAGTCAGGATAAGGTTTTTAAACTTGTAATTGGCTAAAGAAATTCCCCTCTTTTCTCATTCCAGATGAATCAAGACTGAAAAAGAAGGAAGTATTTAAAGGCAGATTTGAAGTCTGGGCTCAAATATAATCCTGTCTAATTAGGTGGAATTTGTCAGCATATTGTACCTTTGGGGGTACGAATGACAGTCTCCAAATAGCTTTATAGATTTAGGAAGATTAATCTGAATATTGACATCAATAGCTACTAATTCATTACAGATGAAAGCTCTGTATCTGCGGGGCTCAAAAGAGGTCTCATTCATGCAGCAGAATGTTTCTGCATGCCTGTGTTATATCATTACCTTTTGCTAGAATCTTGTACCTCAGCTCATAACAATGGGTCAGGTACAGACAGGCCATTCAAACACGCATGTAGCACAGTAATGTTCAGTTCACCATAATAGGGGTATTATAGAAGGGTTACAACGTTGAGGTTTTTCTGATGTAAAGGTCCTCTTATAGATTTGAAAGAACTGGAGCAATGTATTGAATCAGGCAATACAAGTGGTGATGGTACTGCAAGCTTTCTCTGTATTCAATGTTCCCTCTGATAGTACTGGCCAGGCCATCCACCGAGCAACAGAGACAGAACGGGCGAGGCTGAATGGTGAGCTGATGTTCATCACCAGCTAGTGTTTACAAACACAACATGGTTCTGTTTAAACAATCATTTGCACTGCAAGCAATGGTTTAACTAAAGCTTGCCTGCATTTGGTATCAGTGTGCAATAACATTATTGTTGAATTTGATAGTTTGTTTTAGACAGTGCTTTTGAGCCCTTAAGATGAATGATGGAATAATAATAGACTATGATTGTCAGAATGGAAAATATTTAATTTGCTTTGGCAAGCTGTGGCAAATGAACGTAATACTGCCTCTTAAGGGGATAGTAATTTGAAACATAGAAATACACTCATGAAAAGTCCAGGAGAGATTATCTTGAAGAATGCCTTTTTAAAGCATGGCACAGTTTTATTCAGAAAATAAGTGATGTCAATCACCATAGACAATGTACAATTACCATCATACCAACACAACCTTATTATAGTGTTGTTTAATGTTAATATGAACACTCTTTCGGCCCTCCGTGTTTGGCCTCTCTTGCCTGCCTTAGAAGGACATGGATCAGCACAGCTGTGGTGGTGAAACAGGGATGGCCAACTGCAGAGTGGAGGATGACGCCAACATGACTAAAGAGAGGTACAAATATAGACACGGAGGAAGAGGGAGACAGAGAGAAAGACTTAGTTGAGTGACAGACATGTAGAGAGAGGGAAACAATTCACCAAGATGGAGATCCTGTCTCTTTGCTCCTTGCCAAAGCTTAGGCTGAGTTTCCCATGAATCACTCTGCATATTGACTCTCCCTCTGTAATATGTCACAAAGTGGTCTGGACAGGGGCTGGGGGGAGTCTGGGGTGAAGATGGTGGGAGACAGCAGAGGGGAAGCACGCGGACAGGGGGGACAGGGGGGTTATTATGGAGAAGTCCCTCTCTGATATTCTAGCTAAGCAGAATGCTCAGAGACCACTTAACACTACCTCAAAAAGAGTTCAATCGAGTACAGACTTAACTGAGTGAACAACGAAGACGGATTGCAATAGGACATTTGATTAAATAGTTTGGGGAATGACCTTGTCTCCGAGGGAAGATCCTCGGGGGCCAGATGATGTGAAAAGTAGCAAGTGAGAGAACAAGGGTGAGTTGACATATAAATATTGTGCATCACAAGATGTAAGTCCATTGGTTGAGCAAGAGGAAGGTGATAATTGTTAGAGTGAGCCCATAGGTTAAACGGCAAGCTTGAGGTATGTGCATTATTGCACCGTGCTTATAAGGTAAAATAGGTGAATACCATTCCACAACTGGCTAATAGGTAAGAGGAGAAACAAAAGGTTATGGTGATGATGATACGTGTGTATTCATTCCCACTATGCCCCTAGAATAGGAAACAGAGTGAATTATGTTATGCTTCCTGGATGAAGTTAAATGAGCATTCAGACGAGCCTTCCTGATTCAACTTTTGTAAACTACATAAAAGAAATAAAATATTTTACATTCTGTATACTGTAGTAGCAGGACAGAAATACAAATTGTCTTGGGATTTAACCGACGGGCGGCTCCGTCAGCTCAGGACAGACGGGTGGCTCAGGCAGCTCAGGACAGACTGGAGACTCCGGCAGCTCAGGACAGACGGGAGACTCCGGCAGCTCAGGACAGACGGGAGACTCCGGCAGCTCAGGACAGACGGGAGACTCAGGCAGCTCAGGACAGACGGGAGACTCCGGCAGCTCAGGACAGAGGGGAGGCTCCGGCAGCTCAGGACAGACGGGAGACTCTGGCAGCTCAGGACAGATGGGAGACTGGCAGCTCAGGACAGATGGGAGACTCAGGCAGCTCAGGACAGACGGGAGACTCCGGCAGCTCAGGACAGACGGGAGACTCAGGCAGCTCAGGACAGACGGGAGACTCCGGCAGCTCAAGACAGACGGGAGACTCCGGCAGCTCAGGACAGACGGGAGACTCCGGCAGCTCAGAACAGACGGGAGACTCCGGCAGCTCAGGACAGACGGGAGACTCTGGCAGCTCAGGACAGACGGGAGACTCCGGCAGCTCAGGACAGACGGGAGACTCTGGCAGCTCAGGACAGACGGGAGACTCTGGCAGCTCAGGACAGACGGGAGCACCTGGAGGAAGGAGACGGAGAGACAGCCTGATGCGTGGGGCTGCCACCGGAGGCCTGGTGCGTGGAGGAGGCACCGTAAAGACCGGACTGTGGAGGCGCACTGGAGGTCTCGAGCACCGAGCCTGCACAACCCTACCTGGCTGGATACTCCCCGTCGCCAGGCCAGTGCGGCGAGGTGGAACAGAACGCACTGGGCTGTGCTGGCGAACCGGGGACACCATGCGTAGGGCTGGTGCCATGTACCCCGGCCCAAGGAGACGCACTGGAGACCAGATGCGCTGAGCCGGCTTCATGGCACCTGGCTCGATGCCCAATCTAGCCCGGCCGATACGAGGAGCTGCTATGTAACACACCGGGCTATGCCCGCAGACCGGGTACACCGTGCGCCTCACGGCATAACACGGTGTCTGCCCGGTCCACCTCTCTCCACGGTAAGCACTGGGAGTTTGCGCAGGTCTCCTACCTGACTTCGCCACACTCCCCGTATGCGTCCCCCCAATAATTTTTGGGGGCTGCCTCTCGTCCCAGCCGCGCTGCCGTGCTGCCTCCTCATACCGCCGGCACTCAGCTTTCGCTGCCTCCAGCTCTGCCATGGGGCAGCGATATTCCCGAGCCTGTGCCCAGGGTCCTTCTCCGTCCAGAATCTCCTTCCATGTCTATGAGTTCCGAGATTTCTACTGCTGCCCGATACCACGCTGCTTTGTCCTTTGGTGGTGGGTGATTCTGTAACGGTTTTCGTCTGGTGAAGGAGAAGAGGACCAAGGGTGCAACGTTTTAAGTGTTCATTTTAATGAGCAAAATAAACTGAACACTAGAATGACAAAAATAAAATAAGAGCGAGAAAGAAAGCGAAACAGTTCTGTAAGGAATACTCACAAAACTGAAAACAATCACCCACGAAACACAGGTGGGAAAAGGCTACCTAAATATGATTCTCAATCAGAGACAACTAACGATATCTGCCTCTGATTGAGAACCATATCAGGCCAAACACAAAACACAACATAGAAAGACGAAAAATAGACAACCCACCCAACTCACGCCCTGACCATACTGAAACAAAGACATAACAAAAGTACGAAGGTCAGAACGTGACACTGATACTCAATTTTTTGTCATGATGAACCAACTTTTAGTATTTGTTTACCAAATTTCTGATGTAAGGCTTCCTGACTTTGGCACAACATGTTTTACCTTGGATTTATGATATTGAAGTCATGTCTGTGGTGAGATTGAAAATTGGGCCAGTAATAACCCAGTGTCCCTCTACATGATACAGGGGCCATAGACATTCAGCATTATGAGATCTGGGGACAACACTGCCCACTGGGCACAGACGTCAATTCAACATCTATTCCACGTTGGTTAAATGTAATTTCATTGAAATGACGTGGAAACAACGTTGATTCAATCCCATGAAAAGAACAATACATCCATGATTTCCTTCCTTGCCCACAATGGACCAAATGTAGTATTTGACTTGGTTCGACTTATCACAAAATTATGTGTTTGAGTGTTAAATGTGAAATCATGAGAGTAGAATATATGATTATAAACTAATGAATGTGTGAGTGTAAAATAGGCCTTTTATTAAGACCTTGAATAGACCCCTTTCAATCACAGTAAAACAATATAATGGTAGAAGAGTAGCTAGTTTCATTCGTAAAAGTTTTAAATATGCCCACATCATGACATGTTCCCAATACTAAAGCACCAGACCAGACAGACAAAAGACAGTGAAGAAAAACTAATGCTGGTACTTGACTGCCATCCTGTGGTTTAACTAAGCAAGTACATCTAAAAAATTCAAAGCATGCAAGATGTTAATGTGTTTGTCCTGAAAGAATATAACATTTTAAAAAATGTATGAATATGATGACAACAAGTTACAAACAATATGACTATAATGAAAAGAGAGAAGTAGAGTGGGGCGGTTCAGTTCATATCGTTTTTACCTGTAGCCTGTCACTCAAAAATAAAGGCACATAAATACAAAGTATTGATCATTATGACATTTAGTATGTGAAGGAGAATAAACAAAAATAAGTATGCTTCTTCCCATCAAACAAGCCACTGCCCATACAGCCCCCAGCAACTATGGTTACTTGTCACTGTTGCTTGTAGGGAACACAGTGAACAGTTGGGATATCATCGTGAAACGTTTCCTTGATGTTTATTGCAGTCTTTGAACAACCTTTACATGTATAAATTGATGGTTAAGATTACGGGATGCCAAGGTCATATTTTTCTATATTCTGTTCCAGATCGCAAAGCATTATTGTGAAATATTGTGTTATAGGCATGACATTTTGATTCTCAGTTACACCAATTTAGGATGGGGTGAAATGCTCGTGCCTGGAAAGTTTGGTATGGATAGTCCTCCTACAAGACGTAGGAAAGACTCCCTCTTCGTAATAAAAAAAAAAAATCCAGGATCACTTGCTTTGCCAATTTGCATTTCGAAACCGCACTATGAATTGTATCCCAATAGCCAGAAGGGAGAATTGAACTACAGAAATTCACCCATGGCAATATATTCATTTTGACAATAGATATTCTGCCAGTTAAAGCAACTGGGATGTTAATCCATCTACTGAGGTTGGATTTTAATTGATTTGAGCGTTCTGTTAAAGTTTCTTGCAATGGTTTTATCTTAGGAGGAAAAATATCTACTCATATTTAAAATGGGCAATGATTGGGATTCAATAACTAAAGACTGAGTTCTCCGTCGGGGTCTTGAGAGGCAGTAGGGATGATTTGGTCAGATACATTTAATAATTTGGGATGAAGCTAAATTATTCTATATTCTTCAATGCATTCAGGAATGATTGCGGTACAATGTCAATCTATATACAGCTCTGGTTAAGAATAAGAGACCACTGCAAAATTATCAGTTTCTCTGGTTTTACTACTTATAGGTATGTCTTTGGGTAAAACAAACATTTTTGTTTCATTCTATAAACTACTGACAACAATTCTCCCAAATTCCAAATAAAAATATTGTCATTTAGAGCATTTATTTGCATAAAATGACAACTGGTCAAAAAACAAAAAAGGGGCAATGTTGTCAGACCTGGAATAATGCAAAGAAAATAAGTTAAGGTTCATTTTTTAACAACACAATACTAATGTTTCAAAGAGTTCAGAAATCAATATTTGGTGGAATAACCCTGATTTCAATCACAGCTTTCATGTGTCTTGTCCTGCTCTCCACCAGTCTTTCACATTGATGTTGGGTGACTTTATGAAACTCCTGGCACACAAATTCAAGCAGCTCTGCTTTGTTTGATGGCTTGTGACCATCCATCTTCCTCTTTTCTTTAAATAAATGCTCTAAATGACAATATTTTTATTTGGAATTTGGGAGAAACGTTGTCAGTAGTTTATAGAATAAAAACAAAAATGTTAATTGTACCCAAACACATACCTATAAATAGTAAAATCAGAGAAACTGATCATTTTGCCATGGTCTCTTAATTGTTTCCACAGCAGTATAGTAAAATGTCATCCGTGTACAATGAGATGAAGTGATCAGTAGCTTTTAGAGAAGTTAGTGTTATATCCTTCCATTGTTGATTTTCCTGGGCCAGGGGTTCCATAAAGAAATCAGACAGCATTGTCTGCTGCTTCAAGTGATTTTGAACAGAGCAGAGCAGATATTGCCTGTTATAACTATGGCTGAAAGATTGGCATATAGTATTATAATCATGTTAATGAAATTAGAGCCAATTCCCATATGTTCCAAGATCGACCAGAGGCATTAACAGTCAAGTCTATCAAAGCTTTTTCTGCATCAATAGATAAAACAGCTCAAGGAGCTGTTGTTTCTGTTGAAGCATTGTTGACATGTAACAGGCGCTGGCGATTGTCCGTGGATGAACGTTTTTTAACAAACCTATTTGGGAAAGAAAGTCTCGAGATGGGATGACAACATTTTGGAAAACAGTTAAATATCTATGTTTATCAAAGATATGGGGGCGATAGTGAGGACACTGGGTGGTATCCTTACTTTTAAAAAAATTATAAGCTGACATTTGTGCTTCATTCACCTTTCTCAAATGTTAGTTATTTCGAGCAAAAGTGAACCTAATTGATTCCAATATTTGAAATAGACCTCAGGGGGAGTAGAAGGAGAAGAAGGAGAATCTTTGATTAATTTGAGTTTTGATAATAATTCCCCTGTTTCAGATTCAGAAGTTGCTATATCAGCTAATTGGTCATTACTGCGTAGTTTGTTAGCCAGTAAATGACTGGGGCGATTACCATGATGGATGGCCAATTTTGCTCTGTCTTCTCAGTAAATACAATTCTGTCTTGCCTTTGGAAAGGTAATAGCTTTCAAATTCAAAGAGAGAATAGCTCGCGTTGCCATTGTTTTTCAGAAAGGAATGTTAGATTAATTATACAATTATCTTTAGTGTTGATAAGCCCATGGATGTATTCATGCTGTTAATTGTTACAGAAAGCTTGTAGAGACCTGTGTCTCTGTGAAGTTGGGAGTGTTCCCGGGTCTGTTGAGTCGCATCCTGCTGACAACTAGCACAGCAATAATGACTGCAGCAGTACCAATGACTGATACAACCACTGCTACTACATTTGATCCAGAGGACCGCTTTAGGTTTGGACTTGGATATTGTGATATCGTAGGCGTAGTTGTAGTTGGAACAAATGGTACAATTTATGTGGCTTTAGCAACATTAGACATGTCAGACATCAGAGAATCCTTGTCACAAGAATGTACAGCAAAGAACATGACCGTCTCTAGTTCAGCATTGTTGATGTAACTGGAAAGGAAGGAGTATTCCTCTGTAGAGCCTGCCTCTAGTGGTCGGATGTCGGAGGTGTTCATTAGATGTGCTCCACTGAAATTTCCTCTCAGGGCTTCCAAGTCCATGCTGACTCTGATCTCATAGGAATTAGCTGAAAGAAATGAAGCAGGACAAAGTGGAAAGGGAAAATTCAGGTTATAACACATATTCATGAGATTCACACATGGTTATTCAATGCAAATGTCTGATCTCATCTAGAAAGTGTTATGGTAAATAATGATTTCAGGATCAGTATGTTCATGATGATGATAATTAGTACGGATAGACATTTTAAATGATTTGACTAATATCATGACATTTTTTCAGAAATCCGAAGAGTTTAAATTTAAAAACATAAATAAATGTTTTTATTTAAAAAATCCTATTCACTCTCGACCAATCAGAATGGCGCAAATGCACATAGTAAAAGTTAGCAGCAGACATGCTTTTCTAAGGTTGTTTGGCTAACAGCAACAGTGAAAGAGAAGTCCGATTTTTTGCCATGAAAGAACTGATTATGTTACAAAAAGTGTTTTGCATTGATCTGTGTCAGGTATTGTGGAAACTCTGTAAGGTGAGCGCCTGGAATTACTATTTAAAGTATGGAAAATAGCATAACGATATCAGGAAAGCCTTCCGTAATGCCAAATTAAAATGCTAAATCTCGTGAGAAGATAAGGCTTAGAAGGTTGCAACATTGCGTGATGGTAAAGGGCCACACCCTGTCATGCAATGCCATGCATATTCAACATATGGTGGCGCTACAACAATTTATTTCAAATGCAGAAATGTAAAGGTCACACCTCTCACCCCGTGTGATCTGGAGTAAAACAATTCAGTACATAGTCCTGTTCAGTCCTGTTCATTACCCGGAACAAATGTACCCCATAAGGTCCACCATGATGGATATTCCGCCATTTCGAATTTTGTGAAAAACACCTAAATAACCACATCTCCGGAGCCACTGTTCTGATCTGGATGAAATAAATAGCATCTATGTAACAAGGTCTCTAAACGCTATGTTTTCCAGGCTATTTTCTCAAACAACATGGCCACTAGTGACCAATAAATATTCAGGTGGGTGTGACTTAGCACATGAATTCATATAAATCAGACATGGTTATTCATATTGTCACATGTTCCAAACACTGTCAAGCCTTAACATAAAGCAAGTCCATTCAGATCGAACACATCGTGTCACAACAACAGGCACATATTTATATCTCTTGATCTGTTTGACTTAGAGTGATGACATTTGGCACACATTCTCAAGGGTATGAGTCAAGCTAACCTGTTATTTATGGTTCAGAAAAACGATGAACCTCCTAGATTCAATGTCAGCACCCCCGCTGCAATCTAATTAGCATAAACATCTGTCCGTTTAATATACAGTGGGGAGAACAAGTATTTGATATACGGACGATTTTGCAGGTTTTCCTACTTACAAAGCATGTAGAGGACTGTAATTTTTATCATAGGTACACTTCAACTGTGAGAGACGGAATCTAAAACAAAAATCCAATTAAATTAATTGCATGACATAAGTATTTGATCACCTACCAACCAGTAAGAATTCCGGCTCTCACAGACCTGTTAGTTTTTCTTTAAGAAGCCCTCCTGTTTTCCACTCATTACCTGTATTAACTGCACCTGTTTGAACTCACCTAACCACACACTCAATCAAACAGACTCCAAACTCTCCACAATGGCCAAGACCAGAGAGCTGTGTAAGGACATCAGGGTTAAAATTGTAGACCTGCACAAGGCTGGGATGGGCTACAGGACAATAGGCAAGCAGCTTGGTGAGAAGGCAACAACTGTTGGCGCAATTATTAGAAAATGGAAGAAGTTCAAGACGGTCAATCACCTTCGGTCTGGGGCTCCATACAAGATCTCACCTCATGGGGCATAAATGATCATGAGGAAGGTGAGGGCTCAGCCCAGAACTACACAGCAGGACCTGGTCAATGACCTGAAGAGAGCTGGGACCACAGTCTCAAAGAAAAGCATTAGTAACACACCACGCCGTCATGGATTAAAATCCTGCAGGGCACGCAAGGTCCCCCTGCTCAAGCCAGCGCATGTCCAGGCCCATCTGAAGTTTGCCAATAACCATCTGGATGATCCAGAGGAGGAATGGGAGAAGGTCATGTGGTCTGATGAGACAAAAATAGAGATTTTTGGTCAAAACTCCACTCGCCGTGTTTGGAGGAAGAAGAAGGATGAGTACAACCCCAGGACACCATCCCAACCGTGAAGCATGGAGGTGGAAACATCATTCTTTGGGGATGCTTTTCTGCAAAGGGGACAGGACGACTGTACCGTATTGAGGGGATGATGGATGGGGCCATGTATTGCGAGATCTTGGCCAACAATGTCCTTCCCTCAGTAAGAGCATTGAAGATGGGTCGTGGCTGGGTCTTCCAGCATGACAACGACCCAAAACACACAGCCAGGGCAACTAAGGAATGGCTCCGTAAGAAGCATCTCAAGGTCCTGGAGTGGCCTAGCCAGTCTCCAGACCTGAACCCAATAGAAAATCTTTGGAGGGAGTTGAAAGTCCGTATTGCCCAGCGACAGCCCCGAAACCTGAAGTATCTGGAGAAGGTCTGTATGTAGGAGTGGGCCAAAATCCCTGCTGCAGTGTGTGCAAACCTGGTCAAGAACTACAGGAAACGTATGATCTCTGTAATTGCAAACAAAGGTTTCTGTACCAAATATTAAGTTCTGCTTTTCTGATGTATCAAATACTTATGTCATGCAATAAAATGCAAATTAATTACTTAAAAATGTGATTTTCTGGATTTTTGTTTTAGATTCCGTCTCTCACAGTTGAAGTGTACCTATGATTAAAAAAAATAGAGACCTCTACATGCTTTGTAAGTAGAAAAACCTGCAAAATCATCAGTGTATCAAATACTTGTTCTCCCCACTGTATATATATATATAAATATATATATATATATAGGACAAAAAAACGCATCACGACAAGAGAGACAACACTACATAAAGAGAGACCTAAGACAACAACATATCAAGGCAGCAACACATGACAACACAGCATGGTAGCAACAGAACAACATGGCAGCAACACAACATGGTAGCAGCACAAAACATGGTACAAATATTAATGGGCACAGGCGACAGTGCAGAGGGCAAGAAGGTAGAGACAACAATACATCACACAAAGCAGCCACAACTGTCAGTAAGAGCGTCCATGATTGAGTCTTTGAATGACGAGATTGAGATAACACTGTCCAGTTTGAGTGTTTGTTGCAGCTCGTTCCAGTCGCTAGCTGTAGCGAACTGAAAAGTCGAGCAACACAGGGATGTGTGTGCTTTGGGGACCTTTAACAGAATGTGACTGGCAGAACAGGTGTTGTATGTGGAGGATGAGGGCTGCAGTAGATATCTCAGATAGGGGGGAGTGAGGCATAAGAGGGTTTTATAAATAAGCATCAACCAGTGGGTCTTGCGATGGGTATAAAGAGATGACCAGTTTACAGAGGAGTATAGAGTGTAGTGATGTGTCCTATAAGGAGCATTGGTGGCAAATCTGATGGCCGAATGGTAAAGACTGTTGGAGGACAAAGTGCTATGAGTAATGAGTACAGAAGTAGCTAATCCTAGGGCAATGTGTCCAATTTGTCCTGATGTGGGCGTTATGGGGCCAGAGCTTTATCCCCGGCATGTGTTATGGTATACCCTTGTAGGTAAAAATGTCACAAGGATAATTTAATTTAAATTAGACAAACTTTGTCATTGTTAAGACATGCTTACACATAATTTTTTTTTAAAGAACTCTCACTCAAGTAATCGAATACTAATGTCCGTCCGGATATCCGGATATTCGATTAACTATGCCCAGCCCTAGACGTTATGCAAATAGACTTAAAAATAGATTAGGTACTGTACCTGTGCCAGTATCCATGTCTTCCCCAGGTGACGTCCATGTGAGCATCACTTTGTCCTCCTCTATTTCTGCATTCAGGTCTGTGATTTTGTTGGGGGGGAAATTTGGAGGGGGCCACCAGGTGGGAGAAGGACTGAGAAGCTCTCTCCTATGACTGTCCTGGTGAAGCTGCCCACATCAGCCTGCAGGTCATCCTCACTGACTGGGGGCTTTGGGGGGTTCATCACTACTTTTCCTGGAGGAGAGGGAATGGGGCAATAAGTTACACACATTCATGTTACATCGGCACTCAGAGACTTGAAATATGAAAACATTAGAAATCACGTTGCAAAAGACTCAAAATGTGAAAACATTCAACTTGTCACCGATTAACAACAGCAGATTCTGAGATTTACCTTTGATGACATAACCAGGTACATATGGGGCAACACTGTGTCTCTTCAATTTAACTTGTCCATTATTTTTGCCTTTGTCTTTTCTCTGCACTTTCACTTTCAAGTTGTGTCTTCCATTTTTAGAAGTGGTAAAATATCTGGAATAGATCCCATCATTTCTGAAAACATCAGCACCTGGAAAGAATAAAGATGCGTATAATCAGACTATCTAAAAATTTCTCTCAGACAGTGATGGAACGGATAACAATCCAAAAAGTTATGTTATACATGTATTTTACCATTCTGCTACTTCTCCATTATGTCTCTAACTTACCTGCTCCATTATGTCTCAAACTGACCTGAGCCATTATTGCTCTGACTGACCTGCGCCATTATTGCTCTGACTGACCTGCTCCATTAGTGCTCTGACTGACCTGCTCCATCATTGCTCTAGCTGACCTGCGCCATTATTGCTCTGACTGACCTGCTCCATTATGGCTCTAACTGACCTGCTCCATTATTGCTCTAACTGACCTGCTCCATTATTGCTCTAACTGACCTGCTCCATTATTGCTCTAACTGACCTGCTCCATTATTGCTCAAACTGACCTGTGCCATTATTGCTCGAGCTGACCTGCTCCATTATTGCTCGAGCTGACCTGCTCCATCATTGCTCTAGCTGACCTGCGCCATTATTGCTCTAACTGACCTGCTCCATTATTGCTCTAACTGACCTGCTCCATTATTGCTCTAGCTGACCTGCTCCATTATTGCTCTAACTGACCTGCTCCATTATTGCTCTAACTGACCTGCTCCATTATTGCTCTAACTGACCTTCTCCATTATGGTTCTAACTGACCTGCTCCATTATCCAGCAGTTGTAGCTGATATTGGTCCCCAGAATCAGACATCAGTGTGGCCATCACATCTGCCAGAATCACTGGATCACCTTTCTGGTTGACCTCTGCATACACCAAAATGGGTTTGCTGCCATCAATGGACTGTTGGCTCATGTGAGCCTTGGCCGTGACTGGAGGTATGGCATCACTGACAGCACAACTTGTTATTGTTATATACTGATCTGACAGTATATTTTTTATGGTATATGTCCAATCTCCAGTCTAGAAATAAACAATAAGGAAATTGTTCAAATGAGTCAGAAAGGGTTGAGTAGTTCATTAGTTCTTAATCACATTCACAAGAGTAATGCATAGGGTTAAAACAACACTCATATTTTTACAAGGCTCTGCATATGGCGCTTTATCAGTATTGATAGTATGATACAATTAAAGTAACAAAAACACTTGACATATTCACCAACAGGACATGGGAAACAATACCTCAGCAGTTCCTTGAATAACTAAGGAGTGCGTTTTGGAAATAGAAGAATGTTGAAAATCAATCAAATCGTAGATTTGTCGAGATGGGCTTTTTATTTCAATATCCTCCGGGGACTGACTTTCATATAACACCAAAAAGGTGGTTTTATTCCCAACTGTGTGATCAACAGACACAGTCCCGTTGAGAATTCCATTTCCTTTCATTCCAGAACTATCAAACTGTTAAGGAAAAGGTACAGAGTGAAAATAAAAACATCTCATCTAAAAAAATATTGTTAGAATGTTTGGTATTACTTCAAATCTATAAGCTAATAATAACGTTTTTAATGATTTGTAAGCATTTATAATCTATACGTTTTTATAAGCATTACAATTATTTAGAATTTGTAACAAATACAATAATGTATAAAGCATTCATAAGCATTTATAATGACTTCTATCTCACCAAGATTGTCTGATGTGTCAAATCGCCGTTGGTTGTGATAAGTGAAGCAAAGACATTCACAAGTTCAGTTTGATCCAGATTATCAGATGCATAGAAATATTTCCCACCTGAAACATACATAAGAACAAGCAGAATGAAGATAATTGACAAAGACTTAAAAAGAGTATGCAAGAAATGGTGACTGTCTCATCTGCCTTAAAGTGAAAATCCACTGCTGATACAGTCCCAAAATATGCTTTTTGCTTCATCGTGATGATGTTGCCTGTGACACTTTGCTTCTTGAAAGTCCAATATCTTGAAAACTTGACCGCTGACATGCAAAATATTTTGGTACTGTACAGTATTAACAGTGGACTAATGAAAAATCCAAAATATCGTTTTTGAGTGGATCGTCCCTTTAAAAGCTAAGACAATGTAGCGTCCGCGAGTTAAATATTCTTAATATGATGGTCCTTTGATTAAACCTTACCTGATATTTCTGACAACATTTTCAACTCTTTGTTTGCACTTGGTCCAAGAGCAATTGTATTTACAATGGCACCACTTTCTTTAACCTCAGATGCACAATCTAATTCTGATTCCCCATCAGTTAAAAGGATGATTTCATCTCCCAATGTATTGCCATTGTCTTTGCGTAACTCCTGAAAATCAACATAGATTTTTTGGGGAAAACATAAAAAGATGTAAACAAACATAACAACCTGACCCACGTAGGCTACACTTGCATTACATCTTCAAGGGGCAGTGCAGTTAAAAAGGTGATTTCCTGTATTTTTTAAATGTTATTTCCAAACTATGAGGTCAGAATAAATTTATAATAATGCTCTTTTTGTTGTAAATGCTGTTTGAATTTTTTTTTGCTGGAATTTCAGCCAGTTCAGGCAAGATGTAACTTTTGCCCCACGTCAGGACATCACAATGTAATCTGACTACAATAGACCAATGAATGTTCAACTGGGCAAGGTGGGATCTGGACCACCTTATCAGCCAATCAGTGCTGTGTATGTAAATATGTTTACATTTGTTTTCTAACACTCACTTTATCAGAGGCCAAAGAAAAGTAAATAATTACAAATGTATTTTGGAGTTATTTTCATTAAATTAACACACAGTGATGATTTAAAAATGCAATTACAAAGACTGCATTGGGGGTTTAAAAAAATATGTGGTAGTATATTTACCTCAAAACCTTTTTTAAGTCCTTTACAAATGTCAGTGCCTCCATTAGCTTCACTTGGTAAATATCTCACAAGTTGCGTTCTTGATTCTTCACCATGGATTACAGTTAAAGGTTTCAAAGTTGTGGCATCATTTGTGAATGTTACAATCCCAACATATGAATGATCTTCTACTATAGTTGTCAGGAACAGAGATGCTGCTTGTTGCTGTTGCAATATTCTTGAGCCCTTTAAAAGTAAACATTAGAACCGTCTGAGGTTAGACAAACTTTAATGTATTGATAACACTGACATATGCTGCTGGGTACATACCCTTAATAACAGTAACTACTAGAAAGAATATTTGTAATATTGAAATTAAAACTAGACACGGTAACAATTTATAATAACTCCACATAATAAATAATAATTTATAATGGATAATTACATATATTATTCATCATCATAGCACGCATATTTCCGAGTAAGTTCTGCATCAAACAAATGGTCTCAAGTTGTTTTATTAAACCAAAGTCCAGCCATAGTGATGTCACTGACTACGTCATGGCCTTCTACTCCGGAGACCAAGCTAATGCGTCCATAGCTATACAAAGATAGAGATTCAGTGTTATCTAAAAGCTAGGCAATAAATGTGCACTCCTCAAAGTTGATTTATTGTGGAATGTCTGACTACTCTCTTATCTCCCACACTCCCCTGCAGAGTTCTGTTTGTCACACATTTCTAAGAGGGGTCTTCTTTATAAGAGAGAGAGAGAGAAAGAGCAAACAACTGTGGAACAATTCTAAAACTATGTAATGAATATATATATATATATATATATATATATATTGTTAATCTGTAGTCTAGAACCATTTAAATGTAAGGAGGGAGGGGTCTTATAACCCCTCCCATTCTATTAATAAAACATAAGCATAATCAATTATTCTAATTCATCAAACATTTTGGTACAGCCCTTATCATGACCCCTAGGTGAACCCGACAAATGTCTACCAATGACATGTCCATTTTTTTGGTCACTCAAATCATTTAAAATATTTATAAAGTATAACTGGCACACATTTTAGATAAGGCCACGTAAAAAGACTAACTTAATGATTAGTGAATGGTTTATAAGGACCTATATTAAATACCTTATGAACTGAGTAATGATTCATAAATGATGAATTAACAATTTACTAATCCATTATAAATGCTTTAAGTTGTGCTACCCTAGACAATTATACTGATATTGCAGTAACTTACCCGCATGCTTCCTGAAACATCAAGGACCAGACAGACAACTCTCTGTCCCCTCTGTATCACAGTGAACCTAGGTGCTGGATATGGTCCTTTCAGATGCTGGACATTGGCTTTGGCATCCACTGAGCTTGTGAAAATAACGTCCATAACATCTCTGTTGTCACACATTCTGTTCTGTGCATTAGGGGCCTCACTGTTGTGTGTTTTTTTGGAGCAGAATCTTGCAACCTTGAGTGTGCATATAAACAAAGTTTGTCAAAACTGAGAATGATGCAGCTGAGAAAGACAGCATACACTCTTAGAAAAAGGGTTCCAAAAAGGTTCTTCGGCTGTCCCCATAGGAGAACCCTTTTTGGTTCCAGGTACAACCAGGTAGAGTCCTCTGGGGAAGGGTTCTAGACGGAACACAATAGGGTTCCATGTAGGACAGTCGAAGAACCCTTTTAGGTTCTTAGATAGCACCTTTGTTTCTAAGACTGTCTTTACAATCATAACTTACCTTATAAGTAAACTTGGATAGAACATTAAAGATGCAGTATTCTCCCATTGTTCACTGTCTGCTAAGAACACACAGTCCTGTGTATATATCTTGTTGTTCGGGTCAATGTGTGTGCAATTTGTGTGGTTAATTCTGTGGACAATTGTACCAGCAAGCTCTAGGGAACATCTGTGCAATTAGAAAATAGTAAGAGAATGTTGAGAATGCACAATGAATGTGAAACTGGTTCTTACAAAAGTACAAATAAAACTGTACAGTATCTTCAAATGTCGTACATGATCTGATATTAGTTATACTGTTACTGTGTAGGACTGGACAGTGGGAAAGAGTTTAATAGACAAGGTTACCTAGTTGCCTGAATATCACTGTGTGCACCCTTGTAGAATGGCTGACCGTCATCAAACTCATCATAAACTCCCCATCTCAGGTGAGCCCATTCATGCACAAGGACTTTACCTAAGAGACAAGTCATTCATTTTCTTAACAATTTCATAAGCTTGTGAGCCTACTGTAAACTCAGTCTTGTTTATTTATTCATGATTTATTTATGATTTTAAAGAATCATAATTGTTATGTGTTTAAATTACTTAGACTTCTGTTTACGGTGGTACCTCTTACCTCTGGGTCCATACAGTTTAATGAGTTCATCATCTAAGATGAATTTAGTGGTCAAATGAATGTACCGGCTCTCAGATCCACATTGACCATACTGCAGGGTGTAAGGTTGATCTCCATATGCACGATTTTCCTCATTAATGATTATTTTGGCCTAAAATAGAGAACAAAGCCTTTTAGCAATTAAATGCTATGCTGTCTGAATAATATTGCCAGGAAGCTTCCTCTGTTGCAGTCGGATATAACAATAACATTCATACTTTTTCATAGGTTTCAGTCTTTGTTCTTCCATAGTCTCCTTGAGACCAGTTTGGTGGCACTAGTATTGTTATCTCTTCACAGTACAATTTGTCCTCAGTGGCTGTAGAGTACGGATGACGCATTGCTCACCATTTCCTGAAAGACAAATTATATACGTATATTGAACAATATTTGACAACAAATGTGTTTCTTCTTGGTTTACCTATAGCCGAATCACTTATCCAAACATACTGAAGCACTTGCGAGTAAAATGTGAATGCTGTATACCAGGAATCATCAACTAGATTCAGCCGTGGGACAATTGTTTCTTGAGCGGATGGTCAAGGGGTCGGAACATAATTACAAATAAAGTGTAGACTGCAAATTGACAGCAAGAAGCCTAAGCAGATATAATGTCTATAATATAAGCTTATGAAAACATAATCATTTCAAACCTTGATTACATTTGTATACGATCGCAATTGTTTCTATATTATGAGTGGGAATACTTGGGAACAGATTTCTTCAAATAAAATAATTTGGAGCTGATTTTTCTTCTTCTCAGTCTTATGTCAAACAATGATGTATTTATTTTATAATTACTTCATTGTATTTTTTGATCAATAAAACCACCAGTTGGGTGATCCCAGTTGGGTGATCCCTGCTGTATATGTATCCCTAAAATAAGTACATGGAAGCAAATTGTCTCTAACTGTTGGGTTATAATCTTTACCTTGATTCTCTCGATGAGCAGTGGGTTCTCAGGTACCACTGGGTTAATAGCAATCAGAACGTCTGTGTATCCATTTCCTTCCAGCTTTATCCCAAAGGTAGATCCTGACAAGAAGACCAGCAGCAACACAGCCACTGCTTCAGAAGCCATGGTGATAGATCTGCTGATATAACTGGTAAAGGATTCATAAGTGAAAGGGTTTGACCCTACTGAGATACAACACTTGGAGCGTAGCACAATGCACTTTTTCTTCACAAAAGGGCGGATCCTTGGAAGAGACAATGAAACTGTATTTTATCACCAACTCGCTTGGTTCCTTGATCTCATCTGTATAGGTTATGCAACAAAGTAGGCTATTTTGCATTGATAACCAAATACCATCTCAGTGACTATTAAAGCAATAAACCAAACAACATTGTAGCCTTAGAATCCCCCCTAAAATGTGTCTTGTTTAGAAGTAATAACTAGTGATTCCAGGCTATTTTGGTAAAAACAGCTGCAAGTCATGTGCTTTTTCCCCATGATGACATTCTATTTTTGCCAATATGTACGCTTCATGAGGGTCGAGCTCTTCCCAGAATCATGTTACTATGAGCTCCGGCTAATGGTACATGGGCCGAGTCCACTTCAGCTTATCCAGCCCGATTAACTTTTGCAGGAGCAGGTCCATTTGAGGTTTTTATTAGGCAGGTGATGAAATACCGATAAAAAAATAGAAGAAAGGAATGTGATAGACTGTATTTCACCTCCAAGTCATCGAATTTGCTAGGTCATTAAAAGCAAACATTTGTGACAGTCTGCAGTCCTATAGCTTCAGAGATGGCCCCTAATTTAGAGAATCTATGAAGATATAAATGCTTTTGCTTTACTACTGGCTATGGCAGTGTTTTTCCTAGTTGCAGTCCACCCAACTGAAAAGTGCACATTCACTTCCAGAACTTTTGTTCTAGGCTTCCGGCATGTAAGCTAAACTGCACATAAATACACATTCTTAGAACAAAAGGTTTCAGAAGGATTCTTCAGCTGTCCCCAAAGGAGAACCCTTTTTGGTTCCAGGTAGAACTCTCTTGGGTTCCATGTAGAACCCTATGTGGAAAGGGTTCTACATTGTTCTAAGAGTGTGTAACCGATGTGAAATGGCTAGCTAGTTAGCGGTGGTGCGCGTTAGTGGCGTTTCAATCGGTGACGTCACTCGCTCTGAGACATTGAAGTAGTGGTCCCCCTTGCTCTGCAATGGCCGTGGCTTTTGTGGAGCGATGGGTAACGATGCTTCGTGGGTGACTGTTGTTGATGTGTGCAGAGGGTCCCGGGTAGGGGTGAGGGGACGGATTAAAGTTATACTGTTACAAGTGCAAGATACTCTTACAAAATGACACTGCCGTCAAAATGCAGTAAAACTGCAGTACAGTGAAATAATGGTTGTTTAACAAATTATTGTTGGTAGCTTGCTGTGTGTGCTGGCTTCTAATGGTAATATTTTGTCAGTATTAGGTAATTACACTGTTTTATTGTCCTGCACATTTCTTCTGTTCCACTGAATCCTGTTTTGATGTTGTACTATGACTACACTAAATGTGTCTTCAGAATTGAACAAATAACATGTAGGCCTATGTGTTTTATTTCAATACCCTACTATAATCCCCCAGGATCTACTAAACCTTATTTTTATAGCGTTTATTTCCATCAATAATTAGTAAAATTATTGCACCTGAATTTGACCCTGAAAATAGGACTATTAAATGTTTAGTTAAAGCGTTTAAGCAATTAACATAATGCGTGCAGTAATTGTATTTGGATTTCAGTAGCTGAATAAGGAAGTAGGCATATCTGTTCCTGCCAAAACTTGTGTTGGAATATGTGCGTCTCATACAGCAACAGATATCTGCATGCAGGCATCCTGCTCTAGCGCATTGGTCAACATTCCATTCATCAGTTGAGACAGAGCACCCGGTAGGCTACACAGCATCACAGCTGGAAAACAATGGCAGTTTCTCTAAGAAACAAATGAATGCTAAGAAATAATGCTCTGTTCTCTTGAATTCTTGTTTTACTTTTGAAAGTAAAGCGACGGTTTGTTCAGGAGAAGAACATCAAGGAAAGATTTGCTAGCTAGCTAATGCGATGGCAAATTTGAGCTAGTTAGCTAACGTTAGGGCTCTGGATAATCCTCCATAGACATGGTAAGTTTTAATGTTTTCCTGCTGGAGGCATTGGTTGTAGCTAGTTAGCAAACATTATGACATTCAGATATCTGTTTAGTTAGTGACAGTCAGTGGGGACTAGCATGTAAATCTTGGTGGGGCAAACTCAATATTTTTTTTAGATGCATGCCAGCAAACCCACTATACAACACAACACTAAACAATATATTAATTGCGCTATAACGGTGAGAAACACTGCCTACAAACTGTTGGGGCCTACATAAAGCTGTCCCGACAGCGACGCTACACCTGGCGGAGCAGCAAAACAGTTCATTCAGCCTCATTTACTGCCTTTTTAAAAAACATAGATGATACATCTGACTTTCTTAAATAAATATGGTTTCTACTGACTCCTTGTGGATTTGTGTAACTTGATAAGAACTGCATTCTCCTTCAATAATAATGAATGCCGACATGAGTTGTGACTTTTGAACAATACACAAACATTATTACATTTATGTTCAGTAAATTCATGTTTGTTCTTATGTCATTAACAATTCAAATCAAATCACGTTATTGGTCGCATACACATATTTAGGAGATGTTATTGTGGGTGTAGAGAAATGCTTGTGTCCGTAGCTCCAACAGTGCAGTAATATCTAACAATTCACAACAGTACAAACAAATCTAAAAGTAAAAGAATGGAATTCAGAAACAGATAAATATTACTTTGAGCAATGTCAAAGTGGCATTGACTAAAATACAGTAGTATAGAATACAGTATATACATATGAGATGAGTAAAGCAGGATGTAAACATTATTAAAGTGACAAATGACCAGTGATTCCATGTCTAAGGTGCAGGGTGAGTAACCGGGTGGTAGCCAGCTAGTGATGGCTATTTAATTTTTAACAGTCTGATGGCCTTGAGATAGAAGATGTTTTTCAGACTCTCGGGCCCAGCTTTGATGCACCTGTACTAACCTCGCCTTCTGGATGGTAGCAGGGTGAACAGGCCGTGGCTCGGGTGGTTGATGTCCTTTATGATCTTTTTGGCCTTCCTGTGACATCGGGTGCTGTAGGTGTCCTGGAGTGTAGGCAGTGTGCCTCTGATGAATACCAGGCGATAATACAGCACAACAGGATGCTCTCAACTGTGCGGATGTAAAAGTTTGTGAGGGTCTTAGGGGCCTAGCTGAATTTCTTCAGCCTCCTGAGCTTGAAGAGGCACTGTTGCACCTTCTTCACCACACTGTCTGTGTGGGTGGACCCTTTCAGATTGTCAGTCATGTGTACGCAAAGGAACTGGAAGCTTTTCACTTTCTCCACTGCGGCCCCATCGATGTGGATAGGGACGTGCTCCCTCTGCTGTTTCCTGAAGTCCACGATCAATTCCTTCATTTTGTTGACATTGAGTGACATTGAGGTTATTTTCCTGGCACCACTCAGTCAGGGCCCTCCCCTCCTCCTTGTAAGCTGTCTCGTCATTGTTGGTAATCAGGCCTACTACTGTTGTGTTGTCTGCAAACTTGATTGAGTTGGAGACGTGCATGGCCATGCAGTCATGGGTGAACAAGGAGTACAGGAGGGGGCTGAGCACACACCCTTGTGGGGCCCAAGTGTTGAGGATCAGAGAAGTGGAGGTGTTGTTTCCTACCTTCACCAACTTGAGGCAGCCTGTCAGGAAGTCCAGGACCCAGTTGCACAAGGCAGGGTTCAGACCCAGTGCCCCAAGCTTAATGATGAGCATGGAGGGCACCATGGTGTTGAAGGCTGAGCTATAGTCAATAAACAGCATTCTTTACATACAGTTGAAGTCGGAACTTTACATACACTCAAGTTGTAGTCATTAAAACTCGTTTTTCAACCACTGAACAAATTTCTTGTTAACAAACTATAGTTTTGGCAAGTCGGTTAGGACATCTACTTTGTGCATGGCAAGTCATTTTTCCAACAATTGTTTACAGACAGATTATTTCACTTATAATTCACTGTATCACAATTCCAGTGGGTCAGAAGTTTACATACACTAAGTTGACTGTGCCTTTAAACAGCTTGGAAAGTTCCAGAAAATGATGTCATAGCTTTAGAAGCTTCTGATAGGCAAATTGACATCATTTGAGTCAATTGGAGGTGTACCTGTGGATGTATTTCAAGGCCTACCTTCAAACTCAGTGCCTCTTAGCTTGACATCATGGGAAAATCTAAATAAATCAGTCAAGACCTCGGGGAAAAAAATACCTCCAAAAGTCTGGTTTAGCCTTGGGAGCATTTTCTAAATTCCTGAAGGTATCACATTCATCTGTACAAACAATAGTACGCAAGTATAAACACCATGGGACCACGCAGCCGCCATACCGCTCAGGAAGGAGACACGTTCTGTCTCCTAGAGATGAATGTACTTTGTTGCGAAAAGTGCAAATCAATCCCAGAACAACAGCAAAGGACCTTGTGAAGATGCTGGAGGAAACAGTTTCAAAGTATCTATATCTACAGTAAAAACGAGTCCTATATCGACATAACCTGAAAGGCCAAACTATGGTGTGACTATTAAAAAGCCAGACTACGGTTTGCAACTGCACATGGGGACAAAGATCATACTTTTTTGAGAAATGTCCTCTGGTCTGATGAAACAAAAATAGAACTGTTTGGCCATAATGACTATAATTATTTTTGGAAGAAAAAGGGGGAGGTTTGCAAGCCGAAGAACACATCCCAACCGTGAAGCACGGGGGTGGCAGCATCATGTTGTGGGGTTGCTTTGCTGCAGGAGGGACTTGTGGACTTCACAAAAAAGATAGCATCATGAGGACAGAAAATTATGTGGATATATTGAAGCAACATCTCAAGACATCAGTCAGGTTAAAGCTTGGTCGCAAATGGGTCTTCCAAATGGACAATGACCCCAAGCATACTTCCAAAGTTGTGGCAAAATGGCTTAAGGACAACAAAGTCAAGGTATTGGTGTGGTCATCACCGTGCCCTGACCTCAATCCTATAGAACATTTCTGGGCAGAACTGAAAGAGCGTGTGTGAGTAAGGAGGCCTACGAACCTGACTCAGTTACACTAGCTCTGTCAGGAGGAATGGGCCAAAATTCACCCAACTTATTGTGGGAAGCTTGTGGAAGGCTACCCAAAATGTTTTACCAAAATGAAACAATTTAAAGGCAATGCTACCAAATACCAATTGAGTGTATGTAAACTTCTGACCCACTGGGAATGTGATGAAAGAAATAAAAGCTGAAATAAATCGTTCTCTCTACTATTATTCTGACATTTCAAAATTTTTAAATAAAGTGGTGATCCTAACTGACCTAAAACAAGGATTAAATGTCAAGAATTGTGAAAAACTAAGTTTAAATGTATTTGGCTGAGGTGTATGTAAACTTCTGACTTCAATTGTATATATATATATATACAGAAGAACCTGAAAAGGTATATTTGACAATTTAACTTATTCAATTGACTGAGACAATGATTTCCAATTAATTGAGATTGGCTGGATTATCAAAAGTGTATCCAGTAGTTCAAATGTAAGGGTACATTCACCACCAGGTTCACTTGTCCCTAAGGCCGAAGCCACATTGGATTTCCGCGAAGGTGGGACTTCCGTCAGTACTGGGGGTTTGTTCTGAATTAGCTTTGCAAAAGCAAGTTTACTGAGAAATCAATGTCAATGATAAATCAAACCTGTATAGGCTATTTGGGAATTCAACTTTAATTAACCTGACAACATTGTTTATCTAGCTTAATGTGGAAAAGTTTAAATTGTCTCATTTGTAGAAAACCAATCAATTTGGATATTACTTAAAAGATCCACCTGAAAAGGTAAGTCTGGCAAGTTTAACTTTAAGTTTAACTAGTTGAAATTGAATGAGACCAATATACAATCATTTTAAATTGGTTGCATAAGATACAATGAACCCCGTTTCAATAGACGTGAGCATATGGCCAATGTCACATAGAAGACATTTTTTTTATTTAAAGATATTACTGCCAATTCTTCACCACCAGGGGTCACTGATCACAGAAAGCTGAACTCAAACGGGAGTCCAAAGGAGCCGTTTTCCCAGGCACAGGGTGTCACCCTGTGAACAATAGAAAAACATGATTGCTTTCTCTTTGTTAGATTAGCATCTCGTGCCCTGCTAATCCTATTTGTACGGAAATATCACTTTCAAGCACCAAATAGGTTCCCCTTAAGCAAGGGAATGATTTTTCTAATAACGTCTTACGTTAAAACCCTTTTCAGCGTTATTTTCGCAATGTTCTAACCAGAACGGTGAAACCGGAAAACGAAATACACAGTGGTCTACTCACGCTACTGAAAACACGAGGGACAGAGGATTATCGCTTGGTCAAGCTAATATATCCTCAACTTTCAATCGCCTGGCCCTATGTCCTCACTCGAGGAATTAATAATGACCGAGTCTACCCGATTCTGAAACACGAGAGACAGAAATAGCATGTTTGGCCCAACGTGTCTATTTGCCAACTTTCTATAAGTAGCTGGATCGTGTCCTAGCACTAGAAATGTTATCACTAACTTTACCATCTCCTAAGACATCCTGAGGTTATCAGATACGCAACACCAGGACAACTTCTATGTGCAACACACACACCAAACGGCGCTTTTTGTATCTAACGCACCTCACAGAGTTCAAGTAACAGACACATCTCAACATCAACTGTTCTGAGGGGACTACGTGAATCAGGCCATCATGGTCGATTTTGCTGCAAAGAAACCACTACTAAAGGATATCAATAAGAAGAAGAGACTTGGGCCAAGAATCATGAGCTATGGACATTAGACCGGTGGGAATCTGAGATTTTGAGAAATTTTTGATTCCAAACGCCATGTCTTTGTGAGACGCAAAGTAGGTTTGTGTGTGGTTCCCACCATGAAGTATGGAGGAAGAGGTGTGACGGTGTGGGGGTGCTTTGCTGGTGACACTGTTGGTGACACTGTTGGTGATTTATTTAGAATTCAAGGCACACCAGTTTCACTCTGTGTGCATTAATACGGGTTAACATTCATTTTGTTTTCAAGCACAGATTCAACCACATACAGAATTTCAAGCACAGATTCAACCACATACAGACCACAAAGCTTTTACAATGCCTTGCAAAGAAGGGCATCAATGGTAAATGGGTAGAAAAAACAACAACTGACACTTAATATCCCTTTGACCATGGTAAATGTATTAATTAGGTTTTGGATGGTGTATCAATACACCCAGTCACAACAAAGATACAGGAGTGTTTCCTAACTGAGTGGACAGAAAGGAAGGAAACCTCTCAGGGATTTCAACACAAGGCCAATGTTCATTTTAAAAACAGTAAATATTGCACAATCCAGGTGTTCAAAGCCATTACGCTTAAATCTGTAATTGCTGCCAAAGGTGTTTCTTGTATTGATCAATATTCGTGTTTCAATATTCTTACATTTTTTTACAAATGTTAGGGGGAAAATCACTTTGACATTAGAGTAGTAGATCGTTGACAAAAAATAGACAATTAAATACATTTCAATCCCACTTTGTAACACAATCAAATCCAAGTGGGCTGAATACTTACACTATATTATATTATGTTATACACACCCGTTCAATTTAGTGGATTCAGCTTTTTCAGCTACATCCTTTACTGACAGGTGAATAAAATCGAGCACACAGCCATGCAGTCTCCATAGACAAACATTGTCAGTGGAATGGCCTTACTGAAGAGCTCAGTGACTGTCAACGTGCACTGTCATAGGATGCCACTTTTCCAACAAGTCGGTTTATCAAATTTCTGCCCTGCTAGAGCTGCCCCGGTGAACTGTAAGTGCTGTTATTGTGAAGTGGAAACATCTAGGAGCAGTAACGAAGTGGTATGCCACCCAAGCTCATAGAAAAAGACTGCTGAGTAATGAAGCCCATATCGCGTACAAATCATCAATCCTCGGTTGCAACACTCAGGCCCGAGTTCCAAACTTCCTCTGGAAGCAACGTCAGCACAATAACTGTTTGCCAGGAGCTTCATGAAATGGGTTTCCATGGCCGAGCAGCCGCACACAAGCCTATGATCACCAAGTGCTATGCCAAGCGTCGGCTGGAGTGGTGTAACGCTCGCCACCATTGGACTCTGGAGAGGTGGAAATGCGTTCTCTGGAGTGATGAATCACGCTTCACCATCTGGCATTCCGACGGCCAAATCTGTGTTTGGCAGATACCAGGAGAATGCTACCTGCCCCATTGCATAGTGTCAAATGTCACGTTTGGTAGAGGAGGAATATTAGTCTGGGGCTGATTTTCATGGTTCAGGCCCCTTATTTCCAGTGAAGGGAAAGCGTCTAGTGGAACTCCTTCCCAGAAGAGTGGAGGCTGTTATGGCAGCGAAGGGGGGACCAACTCCATATTAATACTCATGGTTTTGGAATCAGATGTTTGAGCCATGTAGTGTATAATAAGCACTGTTAATTCATTACGCAATTGACATCTTAAATAAAGTCAGCAAAAAAAGAAATGTCCCTTTTTCAGGACCCTGTCTTTCAAAGATAATTCATAAAAATCCAAATAACTTCACAGATCTTCATTGTGAAGGGTAAACACTGTTTCCCATGCTTGTTAAATGAACCATAAACAATTACTGAACATGCACCTGTGGAACGGTTGTTAAGACACTAACAGCTTACAGACAGTAGGCAATTAAGTTATGAAAACTTAGGACACTAAAGAGGCCTTTCTACTTACTCTGAAAAACACCAAAAGAAAGATGCCCAGGGTCCCTGCTCATCTGCGTAAACGTGCCTTAGGCATGCTGCAAGGAGGCATGAGGACTGCAGATGTGGCCAGGGCAATAAATTGCAATGTTGGTACTGTGAGACGCCTAAGACAGCGCTACAGGGAGACAGGACGGAGAGCCGATCGTCCTCGCAGTGGTAGACCACATGTAACAACACCTGCACAGGATTGGTACATCCGAACATCACACCTGTGGAACAGGTACAGGATGGCAACAACTGCCTGAGTTACACCAGGAATGCTCAGACTGTCCGCAATAGGCTGAAAGAGGCTGAACTGAGAGCTTGTAGACCTGTTGTAAGGCAGGTTCTCACCAGACATCACCGGCAACAATGTCGCCTATGGGCACAAACCTACCGTTGCTGGACCAGACAGGACTGGCAAAAAGTGCTCTTCACTGACGAGTCGCGGTTTTGTCTCACCAGGGGTGATGGTCAGATTCGCGTTTGTCGTCGAAGGAATGAGCGTTACACCGAGGCCTGTACTCTGGAGGGGGATCGATTTGGAAGTGGAGGTTCCATCATGGTCTGGGGCGGTGTGTCACAACATCATCAGACTGAGTTGTTGTCATTGCAGGCAATCTCAACGCTGTGCATTACAGGGAAGACATCCTCCTCCCTCATGTGGTACCCTTCCTGCAGGCTCATCCTGACATGACCCTCCAGCATGACAATGCCACCAGCCATAATGCTCGTTCTGTGCTTGATTTCTTGCATGACAGGAATGTCAGTGTTCTGGAATGGCAGTGCCCAGATCTCAATCAGATTGAGCATGTCTGGGACCTGTAGGATCGGAGGGTGAGGGCTAGGGCCATTCCCCCCAGAAATGTCCGGGAACTTGTAGGTGCCTTGGTGGAAGACTGGGGTAACATCTCACAGCAAAAACTGGCAAATCTGGTGCAGTCCATGAGGAGGAGATGCACTGCAGTACATAATTCTGCTGGTGGCCACACCAGATACTGACTGTTACTTTTGATTTTGACCCCTTCTTTGTTCAGGGACACATTATTACATTTCTGTTAGTCACATGTCTGTGGAACTTGTTCAGTTTATGTCTCAGTTGTTGAATCTTGTTATGTTCATACAAATATTTACACATGTTAAGTTTGCTGAAAATAAACGCAGTTGACAGTGAGAGGACATTTATTTTTTTGCTGAGTTCATGGAGAAGATCAGTTCTATGATGTTAAGAATAAGCAGATTACTAGTACTTATGATTTCTCATGGTGCTTTCCAAAACATTTTATTGCCCAAAAGGGCTTAACTTCATCAATGATTCATCACAGTTTATACATTTATATAATTAATATCATAAATATATACATGACTAACTTTTGATTTAATCCATCCTCAATTTAACCTTGATTTGTGGGATGAGTATTGATTCCTCAGGAACTGCAGGGTTAATAGCAATCATAATGTCTGTGTACCATTTCCTTCCAGTGTGATCCCAGAAGTATATCCTGACAGGAAAAGCAGCATGTTACAGCTAGGTGTTCCTATCTGTAAATGCAGATGGTTCATTTCTTGTAGACCTAATTCAGCAAGTATCTCAATGTTAAAGAGGAAAGTTGGAGATTCCATACAGCAGTTAGAATGTACTGTTTGTGAACTGTACTGTTTGTCCATAGTGACCAAGTGATACATTGCCCGGTGAGCTAAATGTTATTTATACAAACATAGACTTGGTTTTACAGTATTTTGTAAACGGACCAAATGCAGGGAACCATTTAGTTGGCAAAAAATTGTGTTCAATTTTCTTTAAAAACAACAACAAAGGCAACCGTCTGAAAGGAACTTCTGCATTGATTTATCTTGTGCTTTTTAAGGACATAAAACAATTGTCTTAGCTAGTAGACCTAACTCAAAATAATAATCGTTTTTGTCCAACAAAAAATGTTCAGTTACGTATTGAAAAAAATATTGAGTTAGATTAAGTATAGTTAATGCAAATTAAGCCAGGGCCACCTCTACTATTTACAATGGTCGTGAGGTGTCAAAAAAACAAAAAATCTCCATACCTCTCGATCTTTTCCCCGCTGGTGGGTGTGAGATCTCTCTGTAGGACTGTGGTCCACGGTAACCTGACCCGAGGAGGCCAGTCATGACATAATACACATTAATGTCAATCAATTTGATGATAAATCTTACATATTGTACCATAACAGGACATGTTCTTCATTGTAAACACATGATGGTTAATGCACAAACACAAAGCTTCAAATGAGATCTTAAGAGAATCGGTCTAATCAATCTATTATAGCACGATCAATTTAATTTGGTTAGCTATGATCTCATTCTAACCTTTCAACTATTTAAAAAACAAAGAATGGTAGATAAGCTCATTTATTCCCTCTACTTCATATGTTTTTTTAGTGTTAATCAAAAACACAGGAAGCTTTACTATGATTCAGTGCAATGAGCTGGAGCTACATTTGTTCATCGTCATAATTTGTTTTAAGCATGATTAACTCGCCTTGATTTAATTGAACACATTGTCACACTAGCAATCAGACAAGCCACCATTGTTACTGTGGTGACTGATATGACTATAGCAGTAATGTTCACACCACTGCCTGATGTATCAGGCGCATCAGTTGGAGAAGGAACAGGAGCTTTGGGAACAATCTTGGTCACTTGAATAATGTTGGATGTTTCAGATTTCAGGAAAGATTTGTCTTCTGCTTTTGCTGCAAAGAACAGAGTGGTGCCATTTTTGATGATTGAGAAGAGAGTGAAAGAGAGCTTTTCTGGGGAGCCTGCCTTCTTTGGTGAGAGGTCGTATGTGACAAGATGAGCGGTACTGAAGTTGGATCTGAGTAGGTCCGAATCTTCACTAAAACGGATCTCATAGGCAGTTGCTGAAAAATAGAAATGGCAAGTAAATAAATGTAAATATACACCAAGACAGCACAGTGATTATCTGATTCTTAGCATTTTGTACCCGTCATATGAAATTTAACGATTGGTGAAATACTGTACATGTCAGTGTTGCAGTGTTATTTTTTTTCATATTTTGTGAATATTAGGATTACATCTAAGCAAAAAAGTTATATCCACAACTTGTTGTTGAGATGCTCATTATTTATACATTTTTGTACCTGTGCCTTGGTCCATGTCTTCCCCAGGTGCAGTCCAGGTGAGCAGCACTTTGTCCTCCTCTATCTCTGCATTCAGGTCTGTGATTTTGTTGGGGGGGAAATTTGGAGGGGGGACACCAGGTGGGAGAAGGACTGAGAAGCTCTCTCCTATGACTGTCCTGGTGAAGCTGCCCACATCAGCCTGCAGGTCATCCTCACTGACTGGGGGCTTTGGGGGGTTCATCACTACTTGTCCTGGGAAGACAGTCATCAAACATATGAATGCATACATATTCTTACAATCCCAACTACCAAATCATACCCTTGATCATTATAAGGCTAGTTGTTGAGAATAGGTATGGCTACTGATCCATCAAATTAAATATGTTTTGGTATATACATAATATGGTATCACAATTTGTTTTTTATTTGATCTTTATTTAACCAGGCAAGTCAGTTAAGAACAAATTCTTATTTACAAAGACAGCCTAGGAACAGTGGGGTAACTGCCTTGTTCAGGAGCAGAATGACAGAGTTTTACCTTGTCAGCTCAGGGATTCAATCTAGCAACCTTTCAGTTACTGGCCCAACACTCCAACCACAAGGCGACCTGCCGCCAGTTCATGAATGAAGAACACATAGTTTCAGATGGAAGGTACTGTACCATTAACCACATATCCAGGTATGTAAAGTGCTCCACTGTGTCTCCTGAGGGAGAATCTGGCCATGCCATCATTGTTCTGTACTTTCACTTTCAAGCTGTATTTTCCTGTTGTTAGTTCAGTGAAGTATCTGGAATAGATGCCATCATTTCTGAAAGCATCAGCACCTGAAAAAATAGGATTTCATCTTAAAACTTAAATAAATCATTGTTTTTGTAACACCCTACTGCATTGTGGTTCTAAATCATATGTATTGTGGCTCTACATCACCTGCTCCATTATCCAGCAGTTGTAGCTGATATTGAACCCCAGAATCAGACTTCAGTGTGGCCGTCACATTTGCCAGAATCACTGGAACACCTTTCTGGTTGACCTCTGCATACACCAACATGGGTTTGCTGCCATCAATGGACTGTTGGCTCATGTGGGTTTTGACCATGACCGGTGGTATAGCTTCACTGACAGCACGACTTGTCACAGTCATTGACATAGATTGGGCAGTTGACTCTTTATTTAGTAGGCTGTATTTCCACTTTCCAGTCTATAATTTTAAATAATATCATCACCATTCAATCTAGTGAAATTGTAGTAATGCATTATATGGTCCACATTGAACAACTGAAATGTCTAAATTAGTAACTTGTAGTAATTGGAAAAATAATACACACAACTATAATAAATATAAATATAACTTTTGAATCTAGCTGAACACATAAAATAAACACAACCAGACAGACCTCAGCAGTTCCTTCAATATCGAGCGTTAAAGTCTTAGCAGGAGCATCATGTATGAAATGCGATGAGTCATAGGTCCGTGTAAAGGGGCTTAAAACAAGGATGTCAGGTGGACTTCTTTCATAGATAACTAAAAAGCTTGTCTTGTTTCCAATTGTCCTGTCAATGGATACAGATCCATTAAACCAACCAATCATATTCAATCCAGTGCTCTCAAGCTGTTGGAAAAACAGACAGATTATGTTCAAATATCTGTAAACACTTATAGTATATTATGTTTCTCATAATTCCCTGCAACTTCATCACACCTGGATTGTCTGCTTGGTCAGATTTCCATCAGATGTTGTGTGTGAAGCAAAAATATCCACAAGGTCATTGGAATCCACACCATCAGCAGCATTGTGATATTTACCACCTACAGCAGGAAGGATGATATTTAGGTAAAACATTTTAACAAGTAAAAAGGAATTTCAGATATAATTTAGAATGCATACTTAGGAAAGATACTGCTCTCTGTGTTACCTGATATGTCTGACAATTCTTTTACATCTATGTTTGCATTTGGCCCAAGAGTTATTGTGTGCACAGTTGCACCACTTTCATTAACCATTTTTTGACAGTTGATACTTGATTCCCCATCAGTTAGTAATATGATTGCATCTCCTATTGCACCATCTCCATCTCCCCCAAGTACCTAATAGAAGCATCATTGAGTTATTGAAATTATATATTAATGTCATTTTAATGGGTTTCTTTCTAAATGTACTATATATGTGTATTCATGTGTCAAACGGTTTTGTCCAGATTGTTGCAGCACTATGTACCAGTATTATTTTAAGTGATCATTTGAAGCCATTTGCAATGTATTATATGAACGGTGCCAAATAAATATAGATTGGTATTGTATTTACCTCCAGACCTTTCTTAACACCTGCACAAATGTCTGTGCCTCCACCAGCTGATAGTGGCAGACTGCCTACAAGCTTATCTCTTGACGCTTCACCATCAATTAAAGTCAATGGTTCACGAATTGTAGCCGTAGCTGTAAATTGTACAATGCCAATATAAGCTTGGTCTTCAACAATCTTCTGTATGAAGAGTGTTGCCGCTTGTCTCAGGTTCAACATTCTAGAACCCTTTATAGGAAAAATATATTAGCAACCATCAGTACAGTTAGACAAAACACACACGTGCCCGGGCACAAACACCAATAATACCAGGAATTTGTGTTACCGTTGTCAGATCTTGAATAGTTTTTATAAAATATGGTTTGATTTGAAAAATCAGTCCATAAAAACTTACTGCAGTCATGCTTCCTGAAACATCAAGGACAAGACAGACAACCCTTTGCCGGCACTGCACCACAGTGAATGTGGGTAGTATACTTGGTGGTATTGGCACAACTGCCACACCGGCATCTACAGAAAGTGAAGTGATAACTTCCTCTACACCTTTGTTATCACACAGTCTGTTCTGGATGTTTGGAGCCTCAGTGTTGTGAGTTTCTTTTGTACAGAACTCTTTTACCTGTGCACACAACACAAACGTTTCTGTCATTAGTTTAAACATATCTTCATTACAGTTAAAAATGGTACGTTGAGCATTACAACTACATAACACATTGGGTAGATATCAAGGTAGTTGAAAGGCTGTGTAGACTTGTACTCACAGCACTAAGGCCTTGATTGTACATGATAGATGCAGAGGTTGTCTGTTGCTTGTCAGGGTAGAATACACAGTCTTCGGTGTATAACCCAGTAACAGGGTCAGTGGTGCAGTCCCTTTGGTCACGTTTGTGGATGTACTTTCCTGTAATGTTTATGGTACATCTGAAAAATGTGAAATGAACATTAACAATACATTGATTGTACAGTTAGGGTTGACTCCAAGTCTCAATAATTGAAGAAAAATCACTGTATATTTGTTGGTAGATGCATGTCATAGTGGAAACTGAATTAAATGTTCATAAATAGACAATGGGCTATAAAAATCAAGACAGTGACTAATCAATGTACCTTCAGCAAGTACTCATTCCCCTTGATTTAGTGCACATTTTGTTGTGTTACAGCCTGAATTCAACATGGATTACGTTGATTTGATGAAGTGAACACGTTTTTAGAAATATTTGCACATTTATTGAAAATGACATACAGAAATATCTCATTTACATAAGTATTCACACCCCTGAGTCAATACATGTTAGAATCACCTTTGACAAGGATTACAGATGTTAGTCTCGAAGAGCTTTGCACACCTGGATTGTACAATATTTTCACATTATTATTTTTTTAATTCTTCAAGCTCTGTCAAATTGCTTGTTGATCATTGCTAGACAGTCATTTTCATGTCTTGCCATAGAATTTCAAAACTATTTAAGTCAAAAAGTCAATTTGTTCCAAGATGGCATAGCAGTTCAGACGTCTTTTGTCCTCGTCTTGTCGTGTATATATATTTACAACTTTTTTCACATACCTTTTTATATATTTTTTAAAGTTTTCCATAAACTCATCTTCAAAACACTCTCCTGCAACCCAGCTAGCTAGCTGCTATCCGTGTGACTATCGGCTTTCGTCGATTCCGGAGCAAACATCAATTATTCCGGAGCTAGCCAGCTGAAGAGTTCCTTCAATCACTCCTGGGCTACAATCACCTATCTGGACCCGTTTTACTGCCTACGCGGAGCCCCACCGGGCCTTCACAACTGGACTGCCGACGTAATCTACCCGAAGGAGTTATCCGGCTGGCTCCGGAGTCGCGACGTTACCTGAACGCCCATCTGCGGCCCGCTAACCGTTAGCTGTCTTATCGGCTGCTATCTGAATAGTCAATCGGACAATTTATTTATTCATTTTTATTATTATTTATTTATTTTTCTTCTTGGGCCTCTATAACTAAATCTATTTTAATTTTTTATTGTTGTGTGATTTGGATTAATCCCCTCTACCACACGGAACCCCACTAATCTACTGATGGAACGCAAGAGGTGGCTAATAACAGACCTCCATCCTATGCTAGCTTGCTACCGATGGCCTGGCTAGCTGTCTAAATCGCCGTGACCCCCAACCAACCTCTCTACTCACTGGACCCTTTTGATCACTCCACTAAGCATGCCTCTCCTTAATGTTTTTTTTAATTTTTTTTATTTTTACCTTTATTTAACTAGGCAAGTCAGTTAAGAACAAATTCTTATTTTCAATGACGGCCTAGGAACAGTGGGTTAACTGCCTGTTCAGGGGCAGAACGACAGATTTGTACCTTGTCAGCTCGGGGGTTTGAACTTGCAACCTTCCGGTTACTGGTCCAACGCTCTAAATACCAGGTTACCCTGCCGCCCCGTCAAATATGCCTTGTCCATTGCTGTTCTGGTTAGTGTTTATTGTCTTATTTCACTGTAGAGCCTCTAGTCCTGCTCACTATACCTTATCCAACCTATTAGTTCCACCACCCACTCCACTCCTATTCCCCAGGCGCTCTCTTTTGACGACTTCTGTAACCGTAATAGCCTTGGTTTCATGCATGTTAACATTAGAAGCCTCCTCCCTAAGTTTGTTATATTCACTGCTTTAGCACACTCTGCCAACCCGCATGTTCTAGCTGTGTCTGAATCCTGGCTTAGGAAGACCACCAAAAATTCTGAAATTTTTATCCCAAACTACAACATTTTCAGACAAGATAGAACTGCCAAAGGGGACGGTGTTGCAATCTACTGCAAAGATAGCCTGCAGAGTTCTGTCCTACTATCCAGGTCTGTACCCAAACAATTTGAACTTCTACTTTTAAAAATCCACCTCTCTAAAAACAAGTCTCTTACCGTTTCTGCCTGCTATAGACCACCCTCTGCCCCCAGCTGTGCTCTGGACACCATATGTGAACTGATTGCCCCCCATCTATCTTCAGAGCTCGTGCTACTAGGCAACCTAAACTGGAACATGCTTAACACCCCAGCCATCCTACAATCTAAACTTGATGCCCTCAATCTCACACAAATTATCAATGAACCTACCAGGTACCTCCCCAAAGCCTTAAACACGGGCACCCTCAAAGATATCATCCTAACCAACTTGCCCTCTAAATACACCTCTGCTGTCTTCAACCAAGATCTCAGTGATCACTGCCTCATTGCCTGCATCCGTAATGGGTCAGCGGTCAAACGACCTCCACTCATCACTGTCAAACGCTCCCTGAAACACTTCAGCGAGCAGGCCTTTCTAATCGACCTGGCCGGGGTATCCTGGAAGGATATTGATCTCATCCCGTCAGTAGAGGATGCCTGGATATATTTTTTAAATGCATTCCTAACCATCTTAAATAAAGAAATTTAGAACCAGGGAAAGATATAGCCCTTGGTTCTCCCCAGACCCGACTGCCCTTAACCAACACAAAAACATCCTATGACGTTCTGCATTAGCAACGAACAGCCCCCGTGATATGCAGCTGTTCAGGGAAGCTAGAAACCATTATACACAGGCAGTTAGAAAAGCCAAGGCTAGCTTTTTCAAGCAGAAATTTGCTTCCTGCAACACTAACTCAAAAAAGTTCTGGGACACTGTAAAGTCCATGGAGAATAAGAACACCTCCTCCCAGCTGCCCACTGCTCTGAGGCTAGGAAACACTGTCACCACTGATAAACCCACCATAATTGAGAATTTCAATAAGCATTTTTCTACGGCTGGCCTTGCTTTCCACCTGGCTACTCCTACCCCGGTCAACAGCACTGCACCCCCCACAGCAACTCGCCCAAGCCTTCCCCATTTCTCCTTCTCCCAAATCCGTTCAGCTGATGTTCTGAAAGAGCTACAAAATCTGGACCCCTACAAATCTGCCAGGCTAGATAATCTGGACCCTTTCTTTCTAAAATTATCTGCCGGAATTGTTGCCACTCCTATTACTAGCCTGTTCAACCTCTCTTTCGTTTCGTCTGAGATTCCCAAAGATTGGAAAGCAGCTGCGGTCATCCCCCTCTTCAAAGGGGGGGACACTCTTGACCCAAACTGCTACAGACCTATATCTATCCTACCACGCCTTTCTAAGGTCTTCGAAAGCCAAGTTAACAAACAGATTACCGACCATTTCGAATTTCACCATACCTTCTCTGCTATGCAATCTGGTTTCAGAGCTGGTCATGGGTGCACCTCAGCCACGCTCAAGGTCCTAAACGATATCTTAACCGCTATCGATAAGAAACATTACTGTGCAGCCGTATTCATTGATCTGGCCAAGGCTTTCGACTCTGTCAATAACCACATCCTCATTGGCAGACTCGACAGCCTTGGTTTCTCAAATGATTGCCTCGCCTGGTTCACCAACTACTTCTCTGATAGAGTTCAGTGTGTCAAATCGGAGGGTCTGCTGTCCGGACCTCTGGCAGTCTCTATGGGGGTGCCACAGGGTTCAATTCTTGGACAGACTCTCTTCTCTGTATACATCAATGAGGTCACTCTTGCTGCTGGTGAGTCTCTGATCCACCTCTACGCAGACGACACCATTCTGTATACTTCTGGACCTTCTTTGGACACTGTGTTAACTAACCTCCAGACGAGCTTCAATGCCATACAACACTCCTTCCATGGCCTCCAACTGCTCTTAAATGCAAATAAAACTAAATGCATGCTCTTCAACCGATCGCTACCTGCACCTGCCCGCCTGTCCAACATCACTACTCTGGACGGCTCTGACATAGAATACGTGGACAACTACAAATACTTCCAGACCCATATCAAACATCTCCAATCCAAAGTTAAATCTAGAATCGGCTTCCTATATCGCAACAAAGCACCCTTCACTCATGCTTGCAAACATATCCTCGTAAAACTGACCATCCTACCGATCCTCGACTTCGGTGATGTCATCTATAAAATAGCCTCCAACACTCTACTCAACAAACTGGATGCAGTCTATCACAGTGCCATCCGTTTTGTCACCAAAGCCCCATACACTACCCACCATTGCGACCTGTACGCTCTCGTTGGTTGGCCCTCGCTTCATACTCGTCGCCAAATCCACTGGCTACAGGTTATCTCCAAGTCTCTGCTAGGTAAAGCCCCACCTTATCTCAGCTCACTGGTCACCATAGCAGCACCCACTCGTAACACGCGCTCCAGCAGATATATCTCACTGGTCACCCCCAAAGCCAATTCCTCCTTTGGTCGTCTTTCCTTCCAGTTCTCTGCTGCCCATGACTGGAACGAATTGCAAAAATCTCTGAAGCTGGAGACTCACATCTCCCTCACTAGCTTTAAGCACCAGCTGTCAGAGCAGCTTACAGATCACCGCACCTGTACATAGCCCATCTGTAAACAGCCTATCTATCTACCTACCTCATCCCCATACTGGTATTTATTTATTTATTTTGATCCTTTGCACCCCAGTTTCTCTACCTGCACATTCATCTTCTGCCGATCTACCATTCCAGTGTTTAATTGCTATATTGTAATTACTTTGCCACCATGGCCTATTTATGTCCTTAACCTCTTCAATCTATGGGTGCGCTATGTCATTATTGGATAAAAAGACGTGCCCGTTTTAAGCGCGATATTTTGTGACGAAAAGATGCTCGACTATGCATGGAATTGACAGCCTTGGAAAGACAAAACTCTGATGTCTCCAAAACTGCAAAGATATTATCTGTGCGTGCCCCAGAACTAATGCAACAGGCGAAACCAAGATGAAGTTTCATACAAGAAATGCCCCAGATTCTGAAGGCGCTGTGTTCCAATGTCTCCTTATATGGCTGTGAATGCGCCAGGAATGAGCCTGCGGTTTCTGTCTATTCCCCGAGGTGTCTGCAGCATTGTGACGTGTTTGTAGGCATATCATTGGAAGATTGACCATAAGAGACTACATTTACCTGGTGTCCCGCCCGGTGTCCTGTGTGCGTAATCTGTAGGTCCATGCGCGTTCCATTTCTTCAGAAGAGAAAGTAAACTGCCACGATGGATTTTATTGTCGATAGATATGTGAAAAACACACAGGATTGATTCTAAACATCAGTTTGCCATGTTTCTGTCGATATTATGGAGTTAATTTGGAAAAAGTTCGCGTTTTAATGACTTAATATATATATATTTTTTTTCCCTCCCCAAATGTGATGAACAAAATGGAGCGATTAGTCGACACAAATAATATTTTTTGTAAAAACTGAACATTTGCTATCTAACAGAGTCTCCTCATTGAAAACATCTGAAGTTCTTCAAAGGTAAATTATTTTATTTGAATGCTTTTCTGGTTTTTGTGGAAAATGTTGCATGCTGAATGCTAACGCTAAATGGTACGTTAGCCATCAATACTGTTACACAAATGCTTGTTTTGCAATGGTTGAGAAGCATATTTTGAAAATCTGAGATGACAGTGTTGTTAACAAAAGGCTAAGCTTGAGAGCAAATAGATTAATTTCATTTCATTTGCGATTTTCATGAATAGTTAACGTTGTGTTATGCTAATGAGCTTGCGGATAGATTTACACAATCCTGGATACAGGTTTTTTTTCGTAGCTAAACGTGACGCAGAAAACGGAGCGATTTGTCCTAAACAAATAATCTTTCAGGAAAAACTGAACATTTGCTATCTGAGAGTCTCCTCATTGAAAACATCTGAAGTTCTTCAAAGGTAAATGATTTTATTTGAATGCTTTTATGGTTTTTGTGGAAAATGTTGCATGCTGAATGCTAACGCTAAATGGTACGTTAGCCATCAATACTGTTACACAAATGCTTGTTTTGCAATGGTTGAGAAGCATATTTTGAAAATCTGAGATGACAGTGTTGTTAACAAAAGGCTAAGCTTGAGAGCAAATAGATTAATTTCATTTCATTTGCAATTTTCATGAATAGTTAAGGTTGTGTTATGCTAATGAGCTTGCGGATAGATTTACACAATCCTGGATACAGGTTTTTTTTCGTAGCTAAACGTGACGCAGAAAACGGAGTGATTTGTCCTAAACAAATAATCTTTCAGGAAAAACTGAACATTTGCTATCTGAGAGTCTCCTCATTGAAAACATCTGAAGTTCTTCAAAGGTAAATGATTTTATTTGAATGCTTTTCTGTTTTTTTGTGTAAATGTTGCCTGCTGAATGCTAACGCTAAATGCTACTCTAAATGCTACGTTAGCTATCAATACTGTTACACAAATGCTTGTTTTGCAATGGTTGAGAAGCATATTTTGAAAATCTGAGATGACAGTGTTGTTAACAAAAGGCTAAGCTTGAGAGCAAATAGATTAATTTCATTTCATTTGCGATTTTCATGAATAGTTAACGTTGCGTTATGGTAATGAGCTTGAGGCTGTAGTCACGATACCGGATCCGGGATGGCTCGACGCAAGAAGTTAACTTACCTCATTTGCACTCACTGTATATAGACTTTTTGTTTTCTTTTGTTCTACTGTATTATTGACTGTATGTTTTGTTTATTCCATGTGTAACTCTGTGCTGTTGTATGTGTCGAATTGCTTTGCTTTATCTTGACCAGGTCGCAGTTGCAAATGAGAACTTGTTCTCAACTAGCCTACCTAGTTAAATAAAGGTGAAATAAAATAAAATTTATAAAAATGTGTAACTCTGTGTTGTTGTATGTGTCGAACTGCTTTGCTTTATCTTGGCCAGGTCGCAGTTGTAAATGAGAACTTGTTCTCAACTTGCCTACCTGGTTAAACAAAGGTAAAATAAAATAAAAGTAAAAATTATAAAGATTACCTTGTTGCCTCGATTATGGAACCTGACAGGTAGAATGGTTTTTCTTCATTATATTCATCAAAAACTCCCCATCTTAGATGTGCCCATTCATGGACAAAAACCTTACCTGGAAGTGAGTTTTAGAAGGAAAATTCAACAAATAGGATTTCTGTATTGGGTCTTACACAGTAACAGGAGATAGAGTTTATGGCAGGTGACTCTAACCTCTGGGTCCATAGTATTTAGAGACATCATCATTCAGCATGAAGTCAGGAGTCAAATGAATGTACCGGCCCTCAGATCCACATTCACCATACTGCAGAGTGTAAGGCTGATCTCCATGTAATTTATTTGGCTCATCAATTATTATTTTGGCCTATAACAGAGACAATGCAAAGTAGTAACAAAATAACTAGATTTACCATAATACTTCAAAGTGTTTGTAATTACTAGGAAAAAGCTTATACTTTAGAATTTTGCAAAGATGATACCATGCCTATTTACATTCTGACTACCCGGTCTTATGAGTTATATATTGATGTACAATTTTGTCACATTTTCCCCTTAACTATAACAGTTTAATGTATATCTTCCTTGTTGTATTTTAACAATTACAGTTAAGGTTACTATTATAGTTGCCTGGACATAGCCTTTACGCGTGGTAAATTGGCCATATACCACAAACCCCCGAAGTGCCTTAATGCTATTATATACTAGTTACAAACATAATTAGAGCAGTAAAAATACATGTTTTTTCATACCCGTGGTATAAGGTCTAATATACCACAGCTGTCAGCCAATCAGCATTCAGGGCTCGAACCACCCAGATTATAACTGGAAATCTACACTACATGGTCAAAAGTATGTGGACGAACTGACTTATTGAAAAGATGGCATCCTATGACGGTGCCACACTGAAAGTCACTGAGCTCTTTGGTAGGGCCATTCTACTGCCAATGTTTGTCTATGGAGATTGCATTTCTGTGTGCTCGATTTTATAGACCTGTCAGCAACGGGTGTGGCTGAAAGACCTGAATCCACTAATTTGAAGGGGTGTCCACATACTTTTGTATTGTGTGGTGTGTCTTCCTATCAATTAATGATTTAAATAATTGTAATGATGAGGAATCAAAAGCTAATAGAATGTCAGTCAGGATCGTTCTCTGTCATTGGTGGTAATGATGACTTCAACATCATTTGCATGTTTTAGATTCTCTCAGTACCTTATCGTAGACCTCCGTCTTTGCTTTGGAGTAATTTCCTTTATTCCAATTAGGTGGCACTAATATTGCGACTTCCTTGAAATATAAATGTTTCTTTGTTGCATTGAGTAGATGTCTGGAGGCTTCTTTAAACATTTCCTGAAGTAACAAATTAAATAAAATTAAACAAAAGCTGTGGTGTCTAATTTAATGTTTTGGTGTACTGTCATTATTAGTAAAACAATCACAGCATGCCTGTCCTATGGTTAGATACAGCATTTGAATTTCAACATCAAAAACAGCAATATCCTACATTCAACATTACATTCAATAACATTCACAATATCCTAAAATATATATTACCTGTTGAGTGGGGAAAGAATGCTTTTGTCATTAATTTATTACCTCGATTTGTGTGATGAGCACTGGGTCCTCAGGCACCTCAGGGTTAATAGCAATCAGAATGTCAGTGTATCCATTTCCAGTCAGCTTGATCCCAAATGTACCTGACAGGTAAACCAGCAGCAACACAGCTGCTACTTTAGAGGCCATGGTGGTGGACTCAGTGATGTGTGGGAAGGATCTGTGATCTGCCAGTTATATTAGCAGAGATAGCAGAGGGTGGAAATAAACAGAGAACTGCCCCATAATTATGTAACTCAGATGCCATTGACTCAGATGACATTATCACACCCAGTGTTTTCGAGAAGCCACAAGTGCTGATTCACCTAGAACTGTATTTCAGGGAAGGACGGTAGTGTTAGGGAATAAAAAATAATTATATATATATATATATATATATATATATATATATATATACTGCAAAAAATAAATAAAGGGAACACTTAAACAACACAATGTAACTCCGAGTCAATCACACTTCTGTGAAATCAATCTGTCCACTTAGGAAGCAACACTGACTGACAATACATTTCACATGCTGTTATGCAAATAGAATAGACAACAGGTGGAAATTATAGGCAATTAGCAAGACACCCCCAATAAAGGAGTGGTTCTGCAGGTGGTAACCACAGACCACTTCTCAGTTCCTATGCTTCCTGGCTGATGTTTTGGTCACTTTTGAATGCTGGCGGTGCTTTCACTCTAGTGGGAGCATGAGACGGAGTCTACAACCCACACAAGTGGCTCAGGTAGTGCAGCTCATCCAGGATGGAACATCAATGCGAGCTGTGGCAAGAAGGTTTGCTGTGTCTGTCAGCGTAGTGTCCAGAGTATGGAGGCGCTACCAGGAGACAGGCCAGTACATCAGGAGACGTGGAGGAGGCCGTAGGAGGGCAAAAACCCAGCAGCAGGACCGCTACCTCCGCCTTTGTGCAAGGAGGAGCAGGAGGAGCACTGCCAAAGCCCTGCAAAATGACCTCCAGCAGACCACAAATGTGCATGTGCCTGCTCAAACGGTCAGAAACAGACTCCATGGTGGTAGGAAGGCCCGACGTCCACAGTTGGGGGTTGTGCTTACAGCCCAACACCGTGCAGGACGTTTGGCATTTGCCAGAGAACACCAAGATTGGCAAATTCGCCACTGGCGCCCTGTGCTCTTCAAAGATGAAAGCAGGTTCACACTGAGCACGTGACAGACGTGACATGGTCTGGAGACGCTGTGGAGAACGTTCTGCTGCCTGCAACATCCTCCAGCATGACCGGTTTGGCGGTGGGTCAGTCATGGTGTGGGGTGGCATTTCTTTGGGGGGCCGCACAGCCCTCCATGTGCTCACCAAAGGTAGCCTGACTGCCATTAGGTACCGAGATGAGATCCTCAGACCCCTTGTGAGACCATATGCTGGTGCGGTTGGCCCTGGGTTCCTCCTAATGCAAGACAATGCTAGACCTCATGTGGCTGGAGTGTGTCAGCAGTTCCTGTAAGAGGAAGGCATTGATGCTATGGACTGGCCCGCCCGTTCCCCAGACCTGAATCCAATTGAGCACATCTGGGACATCATGTCTCGCTTCATCCACCAACACCACGTTGCACCACAGACTGTCCAGGAGTTGGCGGATGCTTTAGTCCAGGTCTGGGAGGAGATCCCTCAGGAGACCATCCGCCACCTCATCAGGAGCATGCCCAGGCGTTGTAGGGAGGTCATACAGGCACGTGGAGGCCACACACACTACTGAGCCTCATTTTGACTTGTTTTAAGGACATTACATCAAAGTTGGATCAGCCTGTAGTGTGGTTTTCCACTTTAATTTTGAGTGTGACTCCAAATCCAGACCTCCATGGGTTGATACATTTGATTTCCATTTTTGTGTGATTTTGTTGTCAGCACATTCAACTATGTAAAGAAAAAAGTATTTAATAAGAATATTTCATTCATTCAGATCTAGGATGTGTTATTTTAGTCTTCCCTTTATTTTTTTGAGCAGTGTATATATATACAGTATATATATATATATATACATATATATATATATATATATATATATATATATATATATATATATATATATATGTCAAGCATAGGTGTAATAGGTGACAGGGAAGTCAGGCGCAGGAGAGTCAAATGGAGTGTAAAATGGAGTCTTTTAATAAAGTCCACGGAGTATGCTCCATAACACTAAATGTACATAAACACACAAACATGGGCACGAGGACCCGACGCGCACCTATACAACAAATCACACTACACTGACAATAAAACAATCTCTGACAAAGACATGAGGGGAAACAGAGGGTTAAATACACAACTGGTAATGAATGGGATTGAAAACAGGTGTGTGGGAAGACAAGACAAAACCAATGGAAAATGAAAAAAGGATCAATGATGGCTAGAAGACCGGTGACGTCGAACGCCGAGCACCGCCCGAACAAGGAGAGGCAACGACTTCGGCAGAAGTCGTGACAATATATATATATATATATATATATATATATATATATATATATATATATATATATACACACTACCGTTAAAAGGTTTGGAGTCACTTAGAAATGTCCTTGTTTTTGAAAGAAAAGCTATTTTTTTGTCCATTAAAATAACATCAAATTTATCAGAAATACAGTGTAGACATTGTCAATGTTGTAATGACTATTGTAGCTGGAAACAGCTGATATTTGATGGAATATCTACAAAGGCTTACAGTGGCCCATTATCAGTAACCATCACTCCTGTATTCCAATGGCACGTTGTGTTAGCTAAACTAAGTTTAGCATTTTAAAAGGCTAATTGATCATTAGAAAACCCTTTTGCAATTATTGTTGGCACAGCTGACAACTGTTGTTCTGTTTAAAGAAGCAATAAAACTGGCCTTCTTTAGACTAGTTGAGTATCTGCAGAATCAGCCTTTGTGGGTTCGATTACAGGCTTAAAATGACCAGAAACAAAGACCTTTCTTCTGAAACTCGTCAGTCTATTTTTGTTCTGAGAAATGAAGGCTATTTTATGGGAGAAATTGCCAATAAACTGAAGATCTCGTACAAAGCTGTGTACTACTCCCTTCACAGAACAGCGGCAAACTGGCTCTAAGCAGAATAGAAAGAGGAGTGGGAGGCCCCGGTGCACAACTGCGCAAGAGGACAAGTACATTAGAGTGTCTAGTTTGAGAAACAGACTCCTCCTCACAAGTCCTCAACTGGCAGCTTCATTAAATAGTACCCGCAAAACACCAGTCTCAACATCAACAGTGAAGAGGCAACTCCGGGATCCTGGCCTTCTAGGCCGAGTTGCAAAGAAAAAGCCATATCCTAGACTGGCCAATAAAAATAAAAGATTAAGATGGGCAAAATAACACAGACACTGGACAGAGGAAGATTGGAAAAAGTTAAGTTTTAGGTGTTCGGATCACAAAGAAGAACATTCGTGAGACGCAGAAAAAATGAAAAGATGCTGGAGGAGTGCTTGACGCCATCTGTCAAGCATGGTGGAGGCAAAGGGATTGTCTGGGGGTGCTTTGGTGGTGGTAAAGTGGAAGATTTGTAGAGGGTAAAAGAGATATTGAAGAAGGAAGGTTAATCACTCAATTTTGCAACCCCACCCCGTACCCTGTGGACGGTGCACACCTGGTACTCATCATTACGCACACCTGGTAATCATTATGATTCACACCTGAACTCCGTTACCTTCATGATTTCCTCCCCTTTATATGTCACTCTCCCATCTTCTCTCACCAGTTGGTACTGGTCTTGTGTATCAGCCTGTTAGTATCGTGTTCTTAGTTTTGTTGTTTTACTAAAACGTTTCACCTGCACCTGCTTCCGACTCACCGCCCCATCATTACAGAATCCAAGTTTCTTTATAGTCATAGAATATACTATATTTGTCTGGGAAACCTGAGACAGTCATAGTGATAGTGACAGTAGTCCATATAAAACCATGATTCTTGTAAGTCACAAAGAAGTATGAAATTGCATTCTGTTATGCATTCCCAACACTGCTCTGTATTGGTATCTGACCTCGGTTTATAATCATAGAATCATGATGGAACACTGAAAATGTGTCTCTCTCTGAGCACAGAAGTAGGGATGCTGCATATCACATCAAGTTGATGAGGCAGTTTTAAAGGGAACATCTGGGATGTGAAAAACAACAAGCGGTCAACCAGCTGCTTGTTGTGGTAAACAGCTGAGCGATGGGACTAGAGAAATTTGATCAAATCTCAAATTAATAGACAAAGTTCTGAATAACCATGTTTTGAAGCTCAAGTGTTTTACATTTTTAACAAACAATGAAGTTGAACTAAGCTCATAACTGATAAAATATATTATTCAAGAATTAATGGATATAGGTCATTAATTGAAAAGTAAAACAATGTATGTACCAATCTTGGGCTGCCCCTTTAAAACCTGCTGTTTTCTGTGTAATGGTACCCACAACTTTCAGCTTGAACTCTACCAGGAAGTTCACTAGTCAAACATTGTTACATGTTATATTGTTCCAGTAAATGTACTTATCTTTTATTATTCTGACATGGTCCATCAGCAAGGAATTTCCCTTTCACCGTAATGATCATTATGTCATTCTAGATGAGACTGAGATTGTTGCTGATGACTGGGATGAATACAGGATCAGATTTTCAGGAAAAGAACAAGACACCCTCTGTTTGACTGATAACGCCATGTACGTCATAGGCCTATTTGGCTTATATGATTATGATGGTCATAATGCTTATTTAGTGTGTCATAATGTGTATTTTTCTTAGTCCAGGTAAGGGTGTGTTCGTAAATTCAATCTGGAGTGCCAGAGTGCGCTCAGAGTGCGCTCATGAAATCAGAGCATTGTCAGATTGTCCATTCCTATATTCAGAGCGTTTTGCTTTCAGTGCGTTCAGAGCACACACTGGACGCTCTGGCCAAACTAACCTTGGATAGCTTGCAAGCTACTTCCAGACACAAATGAAAGAACATCTCACTTTGAGCATTTTAGTCCCCCTAGCAGAGCTGGTTAGGCTGTTTTCATGTTATCTAGAGAATTGGTGACTGTAACTGTGCTGCTGGCAACAATTTAATGATGCTTTTTTTGCCGATGTTTACTGACACCGGCCATATTCAACTGGTGTTGAATATCATTGGGACAGCATACAGGTGATTTCTGTGAGCGGCTGCTGTGCCATCCTGAACAAATGCTCTTTTATTTTTATTTTTATTTCTATTTCACCTTTATTTAACCAGGTAGGCTAGTTGAGAACAAGTTCTCATTTGCAACTGCGACCTGGCCAAGATAAAGCATAGCAGTGTGAACAGACAACACAGAGTTACACATGGAGTAAACAATTAACAAGTCAATAACACAGTAGAAAAAAATGGGCAGTCTATATACAATGTGTGCAAAAGGCATGAGGAGGTAGGCAAATAATACAATTTTGCAGATTAACACTGGAGTGATAAATGATCAAATGGTCATGTACAGGTAGAGATATTGGTGTGCACAAGAGCAGAAAAGTAAAAAAAAATGGGTGGGCTATTTACCAATAGACTATGTACAGCTGCAGCGATCGGTTAGCTGCTCGGATAGCTGATGTTTGAAGTTGGTGAGGGAGATAAAAGTCTCCAACTTCAGCGATTTTTGCAGTTCGTTCCAGTCACAGGCAGCAGAGTACTGGAACGAAAGGCGGCCAAATGAGGTGTTGGCTTTAGGGATGATCAGTGAGATACACCTATTGATTTAATGACATTAATTGTTGACCAGTTGAAAAATGATTTTATTGAAATGGATAACACGATTAAAGACAAACGCACAGCTCTACAAATAGCTGTTAATGATGATGGCATATTCAATGAACTGATGAAAACTAACCAAGAGCTCCAGGACAAGGTGTCTACAGAAATAAAGGAACTTAAAATCAAGAAATTCAACCAAGACATAAAAGACAAGGCTGAGAACAAAGTCTACTTCTGGAGAAACCCTGACAAGAGGTCCTGCTCCTCCTCTCCATGGCAGACGCAGGAGGGATGCCGCTTACTTCTATCCACCCCTGTCTGACCAACGCTCTACAATCAGCGCCTCATCGGCTTCCAGTGGTAGTTTTTTATTCAACGAGAGACTGGACGGACGGAAGGGCGGAGGTGGCCGCAGGCACGCGCATCGACGAGATGCAGCACCCGACGGGGTAAGAAGAAACGACTATCAGAGGCAGAGGAGACCGTTCACACGGTCCCAGAACCCACAGGACTAAGTGACTTTAATTTATCAAGCAAAATATTGAGCCCTGCCCATGTCTCTTTTCTTAATAAAGGGTTATTTTGTGCCTACAACCCAGTGCAACGATTTGGATGTAAAGGTAGACAAGTTTAAGTTTTTTAGTAACATCCGTTTAAGGGAATACTTTAGCTCCGCTAATTGTTATATTTCTGCTGAACCAGTAGGTTACTCACCTGCACATACTCCGACTTCTTTTAGAAGTAAGAGTTATTTTATGCCTCCAGCCAATCACAATCACTCGATCGAGACATATTGCAGACTCGTTGAAAAAGATGTTGCTCATCTCCTTAAGAACAAACAGGAGTCCAAATCTTTCCATAATTTACCCAAGGATGAAAAACAAGCTTTGCTTGATTTACAATCCGATACGTCTGGCCTTATTCGTCCTGTTGATAAGGGTGGGTCGGTTGTACTCACGGATAGGACAGTTTATGTAAATGAGTGTCATAGACAACTGCTTGACAACACCTTTAACAACAAACTCAGAAGTGACCCCACTTCCCAATTTCAGAATACTCTCTTTACTGTCCTAGATGGGTATTTAAGTTCTGGTCAGATCACCAAGAAAGAACATGATTTTTTGGCTATTCAACACCCTAAAATTGCCACTTTCTATACTTTGCCGAAATTACACAAGAATGTGACAAAACCTCTAGGGCGGCCTATTGTAGCGGGCATTGATGCAGTAACGGCCCCTCTATCTACTTTTGTTAACTTTTTTATTAGACCACTCGCAGAACAGCTCCCCTCCTTTGTATGTAAAGGACACCAGCAGTATGATCTCTATCATTGAATATCTTGATCTTCTCCCTGAGAATACCTTTATCTTTAACTTAAAGACCCTTGCTCCCTTCGGTCTCAACGTAGACTTTGATCTGAAGCCATTCTTGTGGTTATTGTGACTTTGCCATTGTAATTGTTTGTAAGCTTGTGTAGTCTAAAATGAATCTATGGTCGTATGCTATCCATTAGTTTTTTTGTATGCTGTTCTTTGTAAGTCGCTCTGGATAAGAGCGTCTGCTAAATGACTTAAATGTGATGTAATGTAATGTATGCCATTTTTATATTTGAGAATTAACCAATGATATTAGGCCACACTTGGCCATGATTACAGACACCTGTGTGTCTTTTGACACTATATAAACGAGTCATCGTGTTTGTGATTATAACCTGATGAAGACAGCTTGGCTGTCGAAACGTTGGATGTTACATTTTTGCATCTGAGCTCCTAGAGTGTGCAGCTCTCCTTTATTTACCAGCTTTCTACTCCACTAGCCAGCACCTCGCCTAAATAGGTGTGCGTTTCTTTTTCTTCTAGACTGGCGTATCTTTGACCATGACAGGAAGTTATGCTAGCGAGCGAGCATTTTAGCCAGGTAGCCTAGGACAATGAAAACTGTATAATAGAGTGATGAAAGAGAGGAGGATGACATAAGCCTTTTCTGGGTCAGTCAACGTGTTTTTCCTACTTACACACACACACACACACACACACACACACACACACACACACACACACACACACACACACACACACAAATCAGTACCATGGATATCCATATCATATTTATCTTATGTTGTTTGGACTATATTGTTTTTGGTATCTTAGTTGTCACTGTGTTAGACTAAGCATAAGTGATTTGATGATGTTGAAATGTTGAAGTTGAAATGGTGCTGGAATAGTGTAGACAGCTCCTGTCTCCACTAAGTCTTGCTTTCTCCCAGAAATCTCCAAGACATTTTCTCCCTCTACAGGGTATTATTGTCAGTATAAATAAAACCTGGTTATTGAGAAGAACGTACAGCTGAAATAACATCATTTCACTTTCAAGACAGCAACTATATTTTGGCAATTTCTCATACAGGTTATATAAATAGAAAACTCAAGTTGCTTTCATTTTCCATTTAAGTAATCCGGTAATGACCACATGTCTAATCAAGTATGGCTATCTATTATCAAGAGGGGAAAAGAAAATATCAATTAACTGTCCACATCTAAAATGTGAAACTAAATACACTGTAGTTTTGGTTTTGATTTTGAACTTACCCCCATACTCCCTGAAACATCAAGGACAAGACACACCACTCTTTGCTGTCGCTGCTCCACTTTGGGTGGTGTAACGGGTGGTTTTAGAGACGGGACTGAGACATTGTGATCCTCAGAATCATGGAGTATAACCTCTACACCTCTGTTATCACACATTCTGTTCTGCATGTTTGGAGCAAGCTTGTTGTGAGTGTCCTTTGTACAGAACTTGTTTACCTGTGGGGTACACAACACAGTTACTTGTTTCTGGCATAACTAAAGTCATTTTAATAACAGTTACAATAATTAGGTATTTTTTGCAACAAAACATGTCTTCAGTGAGCTGGGGTAGGAGGAAGGCTTTGAAGAGATTACACTCTCAGAATCAAGTCCTTGATTATACATGATGGATGCAGGGGTTGCCTGGTTCTTCTCAGGAATGAATACACAGTCTTTGGTGTATAACCCAGCCACGTGGTCAGTGGTGCAGTCCTTTGAGATGTCACTTTTGTTGATTAACTATCCAATAATGTTTGTGGTACATTTGAAAAATGTACAACTTTAAATTACGTAATGAGTATGAGGTGATTTTGCAGTGAGGAGGAGCTTTGACATTTTTTCACCAAGAACAATAATAGTTAAGGTCCTTTGTCTCAGGTCAGACTGAGTAAGGTCAAACATTTCATTAAAAAAACCTTCACAAATAAGCATCAATAAACTATATTATTAACAGTATCTATCATTAAAACCATAAATAGGGCCTCCTGAGTTGCGCAGCGGTCTAAGTCACTGCATCGCAGTGCTAGAAACGTCACTACAGATCTAGGTTCGATCCCGGGCCGTGACCGGGAGACCCATGAGGCAGTGCACAATTGGCCCAGTGTCGTCCGGGTTAGGAGAGGGTTTGCCGGCTGGCATGTCCTTGTCCCATCATGCTCTAGCGACTCCTTGTAGCTGTATGTTGTTTCCTCCAACACATTGGTGTGGCTGGCTTCCGGGTTAAGCAAGCAGTGTGTCTAGAAGCAGTGCAGCTTGGTTGGGTTGTGTTTTGGAGGACGCATGACTCTCAACCTTCGCCTCTCCCGAGTCCATACGGGAGTTGCAGCGATGGGACAAGACTGTAACTACCAACTGGATATCACGAAAAAGTAGTAAAAATAACCAGAAATATATAATTAAATCATTAAATAAATGATAAAACATATATAAAGCATTTAACCTTTATATATTGAAAGTTAGCGTAAAATATACTCAACTTCCATGGGTGAGATGATGAAAACATCCATGCCCATTTTCAAGTGTTTCAGAGTAGGAGTGATGATCTAGGATCAGTTTTGCCTTTGAGATCTGTTACATTCCCCAATAAGAAACCAAAAACCATTTCTCAATAGAAAACTGACAACCAGAATGAAACAGGTGGGGTTTTAAAATGGGTTTTGAAAGGCAACCATGGGGTGACTACTGAATGCTGGCCAATCAAACTCGAGTAGGGTCTTAAACACCATGGACACCCACTAGATTTGCCTGATATCAGACAAACTAAAGGAAAAGAAAACCACACCAACTTAGGTAAGGATGTGCAAATAAATGTGGAGCAAACCAAACAGTAAGGATGTGCAAATAAATGTGGAGCAAACCAAACAGTAAGGATGTGCAAATAAATGTGGAGCAAACCAAACAGTAAGGATGTGCAAATAAATGTGGAGCAAACCAGACAGTAAGGATGTGCAAATAAATGTGGAGCAAACCAAACAGTAAGGATGTGCAAATAATTGTGGAGCAAACCAAACAGGGGAGACAAAAGATAAAGGTTGTGTTTAACAACTTAAAGAGAGCTGTGGCGGATGAATCAGAATTAGTTGTGTAACATAGATCATTAAAATGTTTTATTTGCATAATATGCTTATGTGAGATACTTGTCATTAGAATGTATCCTTTTGGACTATAGTGTTGGCAGTTGCACTTTTCCCTCAGCTGGGGCTCAGTCACTTGGGGTCCAGAGAGGGGAGAGGTCAGGCTTGTCTTTCACATGTCCCTGGTGCTATGCAGAATATCAGAAAGGGAAGAGGACAGAATGGAACATTGTCTTCATATGTGAATGTGTCTTTACCTATTAAACCATGTGAAGGGATGGCATGATTAATGGGGAACCAATTACTTGTCTCCACAATGTCTGTGAGCCAGGCACTCCCTCCTTTTCCCACTGGGGGGAGGTGTATGGCAGTGTCTAGAAACATTGTATGTCCTCTTTGATCTTACACTTATCCTGGGATAGTGTATGACATTGAGGCTCACTCCCCTCAGTGAGCTTGTCAAGGAGTGGGGTCAAGATGGGGTTTACTTGAGATGGGAGTATCTAGAGTTGATAATTGATATATGCCATTGGATGAGTTGGTGTTTTTGTACTATGAAGTACCAGGAACAAGATTAGAACCTCGTCTGAGGGACCAAACTGAATGATAATTTATAGCGAATGTTATCTGGCTAAGGGATACTCCTTTCTCATGAAAAAGTCTTTATTTGTGAACAGTTCCTAGTATCTGTTGTTCGTCATGTAAGTTGAGAGGGGTGTATCTTGGCTATAAAAGATCTTTGTACTTTTCTGTTGGTACTTTTCAATGGTTCATTAGCGATAGCGCATCATTGAAAGTCAAATAGTCTATTGCAAAGCTTATTATTAAAAAATGTGTAGTTTAAGTATAACTCTGACTGGTGTGTGAAGTGTGTAACTCTCTCCTCATTTGGTAAAGCAGAAATATGCCACCACAGGGCGCACTAAACATCGGTCTAACGCTTCCAACATCTCTCATGCCACCTGGAGAACTAGGCCTGCCACTCTTAAATATCACCTGTGCAAGTATTAGTGATAATAATGACTGACTAACGAGGTGACAGGTACAACACATCCTGACCAACGAGTATGATTGCAATTAGGGAAAGTCGCACCCAAATAGAACCCACCTCGAAAACGAAATTGAGCAAAAACCCCAAAGCCTATAACAGATCATAATGAATAACATTACATGGACAGAGGGGAACTGGACCCATATCCACAAAGCGTCTCAGAGTGGAAGTGTTGATCTAGGATCTGTCCACATAATATTATTCATTACAAACTGGGTGGTTCAAACCCTGAATGCTGATTGGCAGACAGCCATGGTATACAGCGCATTCGGAAAGTATTCAGACCCCTTCACCTTTTCAACATTTTGTTACGTTACAGAATTACATTCTCACGCATGAATTTTGTCCACCCACACCAGACACAAATCAGGACACACAGGTTGAAATATCAGCAAACTCTGAACCAACTATATTCATTTGGGGACAGGTTGAAAAGCATTGAACATTTATGGAAATTTAGCTAGCTAGCTTGCTGTTGCTAGCTAATTTGTCCTGGGATATAAACATTGGGTTGTTATTTTACCTGAAATGCACAGGTCCTCTTCTCCGACAATTCATCCACAGGTAAGAGAGTAAACGGAGTTAGTTTCTAGTGATCACTCCTCCTTCAGGCTTACTCTTCTACTTTGGACTTTATATTGCGCAAGCGAGCAGTGTGGGTGCCATGTTATTCTCAAATGGATGAAATTGTTTCCCCCTCATCAACACACAATACCCCATAACGTCAAAGCAAAAAAACATTTTTAGAATGTTTGCAAATTAATTAATAAAAATTTAATATCACATTTACATAAGTATTCAGACCCTTTACTCTGTACTTTGTTGACGCACCTTTGGCAGCGATTACAGCCTTCAGTTGTCTTGGGTATGACACTACAAGCTTGGCAAACCTGTATTTGGGGAGTTTCTCCCATTGATCTCTTCAGATCCTCTCAAGCTCTGTCAGGTTGAATGGGGAGTCTCTGCTCAGCTATTTTCAGGTGTCTCCAGAGATGTTTGATCGGGTTCAAGTCTGGGCTCTGGCTGGGCCACTCAAGGACATTCAGAGACTAGTGCCGAAGCCACTCCTGCGTTGTCTTGGCTGTGTGCTTAGGGTCGTTGTCCTGTTGGAAGGGGAAACTTTGTCCCTGTCTGAGGTCCTGAGTGCTCTGGAGCAGGTTTTCATCAAGGCTCTCTCTGTACTTTGCTCCGTTCATCTTTCCCTTGATCCTGACTAGTTCCCAGTCCCTGCTGCTGAAAAACATCCCCACAGCATGATGCTGCCACCACCACGCTTCACCGTAGGGATGGTATTGGACAGGTGATAAGCGGTGCCTGGTTTCCTCGTGGTTACGAGTCCTTTAGCTGCCTTTTGGCAAACTCAAAGGGGCCGTCGTGCCTTTTACTGAGGAGTGGCTTCCATCTGGCCGCTATACCATAAAGGCCTGATTGGTGGACTGCTAAAGAGATGGGAGAACCTTCCAGAAGGACAACCATCTCCACATAGAAACTCTGGAGCTCTGTCAGACTGACCATTGGGTTCTTGCTCACCTCCCTGACCAAGGCCCTTCTCCCCCGATTGCTCAGTTTGGCTGGGCGGCTAGCTCTAGGAAGAGTCTTGTTGGTTCCAAACTTCTTTAAGAATGATGGAGGCCACTGTGTTCTGAGGACCTTCAATGCTACAAAACATTTTTGGTACCCTTTCCTAGATCTGAGCACTACGGATAATTAGTTTGACCTCTTGGCTTAGTTTTTACTCTGACATGCACAGTCAACTGTGGGACCTTATATAGACAAGTGTGTGCCTTTCCAAGTCATGTCCAATCAATTAAATTTACCCCAGGTGGACTCCAATAAAGTTGTAGTAACATCTCAAGGATGATCAATGGAAACATAGCAAAGGGTCTGAATACTTATGTAAATAAGGTATTTAACTTATTTTTTTACAAATAATGTGACTATGTTATTCTGCACAATAAACAAACAGTCTTGAACACTGGACTCTCAAAGCAACAAAAAGCACACACTAAAACCTGTGAAACATGAAAACTTTTAAAAACTCTGTACTGCATTTAAAATGTATTGATTGGTTTGATAAACTAACCTACACTACAAGAAGAAAATCATTGGCATTAATATGGAGTTGGTCCCCATTTTGCTGCTATAACAGCATCCAATCTTCTGGGAAGGTTTTCCACTAGATGTTGCAACATTGCTGCGGGGACTTGCTTCCATTCAGCCACAAGAGCATTAGTTCAGGCGATTAGGCCTGGCTCGCAGTCGGCATTGCAATTCATCCCAAAGGTGTTCGATGGTGTTGAGGACAGGGCTCTGTGCAGGCCAGTCAAGTTCTTCCACACCAATATCGACAAACTATTTCTGTATGGACCTCGCTTTGTGCACGGGGGCATTATCATGGTGAAACATGAAAGGGCCTTCCCCAAACTGTTGCCACAATGTTGGAAGCACAGAATAATCAAAAATGTAATTGCATGCTGTAGCGTTAAGATTTCCCTTCACTGGAAATAAGGGTGGCACGCCCTGACCTGCTTTACCTGTCCTTGTGATTGTCTCCACCCCCCTCCAGGTGTCGCCCATCTTACCCATTATCCCCTGTGTATTTATACCTGTGTTCTCTGCTTGTCTGTTGCCAGGTCGTCTTGTTTGTCAAGTCAACCTGTGTTTTGTTCTCAGCTCCTGCTTTTTCCAGTGTCTCCTTTTCTTGCCCTCCTGGTTTTGACCCTTGCCTGTCCTGACTCTGAGCCCGCCTGCCTGGCCACTCTGCCTGCCCCTGACCCTGAGCCTGCCTGCCGACCTATACCCTTGCCCCACCTCTGGATTACCGACCTCTGCCTGACCTGACCCTGAGTCTGTCTGCCGTCTTATACCTTTGCCCCACCACTCTGGATTATCAACCCCTGCCTGCCTTGACCTGTCGTTTGCCTGCCCCTGTTGCTGTAATAAACTTTGTTACTTCAACACAGTCTGCACTTGGGTCTTACCTGAAACGTGGTAAAGGGGCCTAGCCCAAACCACGAAAAATAGTCTCTGACCATTATTCCTCCTCCACCAAACTTTACCGTTGGCACTATGCATTGGGCAGGTTGCATTCTCCTGGCATCCGCCAAACCCAGATTCGTCCGTCGGACTGCCAGATGGTGAAGCATGATTCATCCCTCCAAAAAACGTGTTTCCACTGCTCCAGAGTCCAATGGAGCGAGCTTCACACCCCTCCAGCCGACGCTTGGTATTGAGCATAGTGATCTTAGGCTTGTGTGCGGCTGCTCGGACATTGAAAGTCACTGAGCTCTTCAGTAAGGCCATTCTACTGCCAGTGTTTGTCTATGGAGATTGCATGGCAGTGTGGTCAATTTTATACACCTGTCAGCAATGGGTGTGGCTGAAATAGACAAATCCACTAAATTTAAACGGGTGTCCACATACTTTTGTATATATAGTGGGTATATCAAGTGATGCTGCCTTTGCCTGTTTACGTCCCGTTCCTTTACAGTCTGGGGTGTCCGTCGACTTATGCCTCTCTTTCAGTCCAATATCAATTTTCAGCTGCATCTGAGGATTCAGTGTGGTGCATTAGCAATGGTTATATGCATCAAAATCCTTCAGAATATTGTAAGTTGCAGAACTATGTTACAATCAGTCCATGTCTTCATGGGGCTACTCTGCTTCAAAATCTGCCATGTTCCACTCTCCATCTCTGTACTTTAATCTTAGCTGACTGACCAGCAGACAGTACACAGGTGTTCTTACTGAGACATGACAAAGATAAAACGTTAAATTAAGTTCATGCAGGATATTCACAGCACTATTTCACTTAAAAAATGTCTTATTTTTGATTTATTTCACCTTTATTTAAACAGGGAGGCCAGTTGAGAACAAGTTCTCATTTACAACTGCAACCTGGCCAAGATTAAGTAAAGCAGTGCGACAAAAACAACACAGAGTTACACATGGGATAAACAAACGTACAGTCAATAACTGTTGGAGGAAATTATGGTTGAAATGACTAATTATGTATACATTCCAATCAGAACTGACTAGTCCAAATGCTATAATGTACTGTACATATATGAATTTTCTCTCTTGCTCCTATTCCCAATTGTATATAATGTAGTCAGGAGTTTAGTAACAATGACGGTCTGTTCCTTGTACAAATGAATGTACTATCTCCAGATGGCAGGGACGGACTATCTCCAGACTGTCTAGAATGCTGATTTATACTGACTGACCTTGACTTCAGGCGTGGAGCGAAGGCTCGAGAACTATAGGGCCTCTCTACCGGTGTCATGAAAGAGATAGAACATTTAGAAAACGCTGACGTCATTTTCAGTTTATAACCTGTGGAAAAATGTGTATGTGGTAGTACTCTCTTGTAATAAACGCTGTTACCTGACTTTTAAGACTGGTCTCGATCTATTTCATGCATAATTAATGAATGTACAACTCATTAATGAAATAGAGAGAGTGCGAATTTGATTTTGGCTACTAAACATATAGGAATTTTGAATTCCTCTAACAATAACACAATAGAAAAATATACATACAGTATGTGCAAATGTAGTAAGATTAGGGAGGTAAGGAAATAAATAGGCCATAGTTGAGAAATAATTACAATTTAGCATTAACACTGGAGTGATACATCTGCAGATGATGATGTGCAAATAGAGATACTGGGGTGCAAAAGAGAAAGAAAGAAAAAAACAATATGGGGATGAGGCAGTTGGGTGGGCTATTTACAGATGGGCTGTGTACAGGTGCAGTGATTGGTAAGCTGCTCTGACAGCTGATGCTTAAAGTTAGTGAGGGAGATATAAGTCTCCAGCTTCAGTGATTTTTGCAATTCGTTACAGTCATTGGCAGCAGAGAACTGGAAGGAATGGAAGGCTAAAGAGGTGTCGTAGTTGGGGATGACCAGTGAAATATGCCTGCTGGAGCATGTGCTACGAGTGGGTGCTGCTATGGTGACCAGTGAGCTGAGATAAGGCGGGGCTTTACCTACTAAAGACTTATAGATGACCTGTAGCAAGTGGGTTTGGCGACAAATATGTAGCGAGGGCCAGCCAACGAGAGCATACAGGTCGCAGTGGTGGGTAGTATATGGGGCTTTGGTGACAAAACAGATGGCGCTGTGATAGACTACATCCAATTTGCTGAGTAGTGCTGGAGGCTATTTTGTAAATGACATTGCCGAAGTCAAGGATCGGTAGGATAGTCAGTTTTACGAAGGTATGTTTGGCAGCATGAGTGGAAGAGGCTTTGTTTGCGAAATAGAAAGCCAATTTTAGATACAATTTTGGATTGGAGATGCTTAATGTGAGACTGGAAGGAGAGTGTACAGTCTAACCAGACACCTAGGTATTTGTAGTTGTCCATATATTCAAAGTCAGAACCGTCCAGAGTAGTGATGCTAGTCGGGTAGGTGGGTGCGGGAAGCAAGCATTTGGATGATCCAGAAGAAGATTGGGAGAATGTCATATGGTCAGATGAAACCAAAATATAACTTTTTGGTAAAAACTCAACTTGTCGTGTTTGGAGGACAAAGAATGCTAGGTTGCATCCAAAGAACCTATACCTACTGTGAAGCATGGGGGTGGTAACATCATGCTTTGGGGCTGTTTTTCTGCAAAGGAACAGGACGACTGATCCGTGTAAAGGAAAGAATGACTGGGGCCATGTATCATGAGATTTTGAGTGAAAACCTCCTTCCATCAGCAAGGGCTTTGAAGATGAAACGTGGCTGGGTCTTTCAGCATGACAATGATCCCAAACACACCGCCCGGGCAACGAAGGAGTGGCTTTGTAAGAAGGATTTCAAGGTTCTGGAGTGGCCTAGCCAGTCTCCAGATCTCAACCCCATAGAAAATCTTTGGAGGGAGTTGAAAGTCCGTGTTGCCCACCAACAGCTCCAAAACATCACTGCTCTAGAGGAGATCTGCATGGAGGAATGGGCCAAAATACCAGCAACAGTGTGTGAAAACCTTGTGAAGACTTACAGAAAACGTTTGATCTCTGTCATTGCCAACAAAGGGTATATAACAAAGTATTGAGATAAACTTTTGTTATTGACCAAATACTTATTTTCCACCATAATTTGCAAATAAATTCATTAAAAATCCTACAATGTGATTTTCTGGATTATTTTTCTCATTTTGTCTGTCATAGTTGAAGTGTACCTATGATGACAATTACAGGCCTCTCTCATCTTTTTAAGTGGGAGAACTTGCACAATTGGTGGCTGACTAAATACTTTTTTGCCCCACTGTATCTATGAGGGTGCCCATGTTTACGGATTTAGGGTTGTACCTGGTAGGTTACTTGATAATTTGTGTGAGGTTGAGGGCATCTAGCTTAGATTGTAGGACAGCCTGGGTGTTAACTTCTTGCGTCGAGCCATCCCGGATCCGGTATCGTGACTACAGCCTCAAGCTCATTACCATAACGCAACGTTAACTATTCATGAAAATCGCAAATGAAATGAAATGAATCTATTTGCTCTCAAGCTTAGCCTTTTGTTAACAACACTGTCATCTCAGATTTTCAAAATATGCTTCTCAACCATTGCAAAACAAGCATTTGTGTAACAGTATTGATGGCTAACGTAGCATTTAGCGTTAGCATTCAGCATGCAACATTTTCCACAAAAACCAGAAAAGCATTCAAATAAAATCATTTACCTTTGAAGAACTTCAGATGTTTTCAATGAGGAGACTCTCAGATAGCAAATGTTCAGTTTTTCCTGAAAGATTATTTGTTTAGGACAAATCGCTCCGTTTTCTGCGTCACGTTTAGCTACGAAAAAAAACCTGTATTCAGGATTGTGTAAATCTATTCGCAAGCTCATTAGCATAACACAACCTTAACTATTCATGAAAATCGCAAATGAAATGAAATTAATCTATTTGCTCTCAACCTTAGCCTTTTGTTAACAACACTGTCATCTCAGATTTTCAAAATATGCTTCTCAACCATTGAAAAACAAGCATTTGTGTAACAGTATTGATGGCTAACGTAGCATTTAGCGTTAGCATTCAGCATGCAACATTTTCCACAAAAACCAGAAAAGCATGCAAATAAAATAATTTACCTTTGAAGAACTTCAGATGTTTTCAATGAGGAGACTCTCAGATAGCAAATGTTCAGTTTTTCCTGAAAGATTATTTGTTTAGGACAAATCGCTCCGTTTTCTGCGTCACGTTTAGCTACGAAAAAAAACCTGTATTCAGGATTGTGTAAATCTATCCGCAAGCTCATTAGCATAACACAACGTTAACTATTCATGAAAATCGCAAATGAAATGAAATTAATCTATTTGCTCTCAAGCTTAGCCTTTTGTTAACAACACTGTCATCTCAGATTTTCAAAATATGCTTCTCAACCATTGCAAAACAAGCATTTGTGTAACAGTATTGATGGCTAACGTACCATTTAGCGTTAGCATTCAGCATGCAACATTTTCCACAAAAACCAGAAAAGCATGCAAATAAAATCATTTACCTTTGAAGAACTTGAGATGTTTTCAATGAGGAGACTCTGTTAGATAGCAAATGTTCCGTTTTTACAAAAAATATTATTTGTGTCGACTAATCGCTCCGTTTTGTTCATCACATTTGGGGAGGGAAAAAAAAATATATATATTAAGTAATTAAAACGCGAACTTTTTTCCAAATTAACTCCATAATATCGACAGAAACATGGCAAACCGATGTTTAGAATCAATCCTCAAGGTGTTTTTCACATATCTATCGACGATAAAATCCATCGTGGCATTTTACTTTCTCTTCTGAAGAAATGGAACGCGCATGGACCAACAGATTACGCACACAGGACACCGGGCGGGACACCAGGTAAATGTAGTCTCTTATGGTCAATCTTCCAATGATATGCCTACAAACACGTCACAATGCTGCAGACACCTCGGGGAATAGACAGAAACCGCAGGCTCATTCCTGGCGCATTCACAGCCATATAAGGAGACATTGGAACACAGCGCCTTCAGAATCTGGGGCATTTCCTGTATGAAACTTCATCTTGGTTTCCGCCTGTTGCATTAGTTCTGGGGCACTCACAGATAATATCTTTGCAGTTTTGGAGACGTCAGAGTTTTGTCTTTCCAAGGCTGTCAATTCCATGCATAGTCGAGCATCTTTTCGTGACAAAATATTGCGCTTAAAACGGGCACGTCTTTTTATCCAATAATGACATAGCGCCCCCATAGGTTGAACAGGTTAAGCATATCCCAGTTTAGGTCACCTAACAGTACGAATTCTGAAGATAGATGGGGGAAATCAATTCACATATGGTGTCCAGGGCACAGCTGGGGGCTGAGGGGGGTCTATAACACGCAGCAACAGTGAGAGACTTGTTTCTGGAAAAGTGGATTTTTAAAAGTTGAAGCTTGAATTGTTTGGCCACAGACCTGGATAGTATGACAGAACCCTGCAGGCCATCTCTGCAGTAGATTGCAACTTTGCCCCCTTTGGCAGTTCTATCTTGACGGAAAATGTTGTAGTTTGGGATGGACATTTTTGGTGGCCTTCCTAAGCCAGGATTCAGACACGGATAGGACATCAGGGTCGGTGAAGTGTGCTAAAGCAGTGAATAAGACAAACTTAGGGAGGAGGCTTCTGATGTTAACATGTATGAAACCAAGGCTTTTACGGTTACAGAAGTAAACAAATGAGAGCGCCCGGGGAATAGGGGTAGTACTGGAGGCTCCAGGGCCTTTCCATCACCAGAGGAACAGAGGAGTAGGATAAGGGTATGGCTAAAGGCTATAAGAACTGGTTGTCTCGTGCTTTAGGAACTGATTTCTGGGCGTATAGATTCAGGGCATCATTTACAGACAAGGGTATGGTAGGATGTGAGGATGTGAGTACAGTGGAGGTAAACCTAGGCATTGAGTGACGATGAGAGAGGTTGCATCTCTGGAGGCACCAGTTAAGCCAGGTGACTGTGGGCTACAGTGAAATCAAACAATGAGAACTAAACGAAACAGCAGTAGACAAGGCATATTGACTTTAGAGAGAGGCATAAAGCAGTCACAGGTGTTGATCAGGAGAGCTAAGACAACAACGGGTAAATGGCGATGAATGGGCAGAGAGGGTCAGTTAGGTACACACAGGACCTGAGATTTGAGGCTGGTGCCGACAGATAAACACAATGAGGTATGGTGTTAGTGAACAATCCAGTGGGAATCAGCTGTGAGTGATCATGGGGTCCAATGAGCAGCAATAGGTGAGCCATGGAGCCGTTCAGTAGTCGCTACTACACTAGGTGAGCAGGAGACATGGCATTCAGAAAACTAGCGGGCCGGGGCTAGAAGATGGGTCTTCTGCGACATCGCAACGGAAAAGCCTGTTGAATCCACATCGGGCGATTATGTCGACAGACCAGTCGGGATGGATCGGCGGGGCTCCGTGTCGACAATAAAGGGTCCACGCCAATTGGCAAAAGAGGTTTTGTAGCCCAGGAATTAGCTGGTAATTCTTTGTCGGCTAGCCGAGAGATGGGCCGCTCAAGGCTAACTGGTGCTTGCTTCGGTATAGAGGCGTTAGCCAACAGTAGCCACTCGGTTGCAGCTAGCTAGCTGTGATGATCCGGTGTACTGTTCCAGAGCTTGCGGCAGGAATGATGTGGTAGAGAAAAGCATTCCGATATGCTCTGGGTTGATATTGCGCTGTGCAGACTGGCAGGTATTGACTGAGCGAAAGCTGGCTGGTGTTTGAGCTAAAGGTGAAGACCTCTAGCAGTGGCTAACAATCACTAGTAGCTAGTTAGCTGGCTAGCGTCTAATGGAGGCTCCAGTTATAAAGTATAAAAATAGCCGATCCGTACCACATTGGGTGTGGCGGTTTGCAGGAAAGTATATTTAGTTCGTAGCTGGAAAGTGAGATTAAAGTATATACCAAAAACCTATTTACTATTTACATGGGACAATACAAACACACGTCCGACTGCTACGGCATGTTGGATCATGGGCCATATTTCATGTAACATATTTGAGAATACTACAGCCTACCTTGCTTACTTAGTTGGACTTTTCTGCCCCAAAACTTTATTTTGTCATAAACAAATACAAATTTGTCCTCGCTTTTCATGCGGCTTATATTTGTCCTCCTCGCCAGCATTAATGTGTAGATCCCTTACTGCCCGCTATTAAACAGAAAAGACCACCATTAGCAAAACAGGATTAAAATATTCAAAGTTAACTACCCCCAATGTGCAAGTTGTAAAAGTAAACATTGAATTTATAGAATTTTACTTTGTCAGCACAGGGATTTGATCCAGGAACCAATCACAGCTGTGAAACTTCATTTTTTTCTCCCCCCTGGAGAAAAATAAAATCGCTGCACCCCCACCTTCAAACTACTTCCCGTGGCTATGTGACCTTCTTCTCAACAGTGTTACTGACTGTATCAACTTCTGTGTGGACAATGTTGTTCCACAGAGAGCTTTGAAGTTCCCCCCCACCCAAAAAGTGGATTACAAGAGACATTAACAGCACACTGAGGGGTGACATGGTCAATATGAAAGGGATACAGAAGGAATAAAAACAAATGACCTGGGCTGGTAAGAGGGACAACAAGAACAAGATGGAGGAACAGTTTGCTCGCAACAAGATCAGGGAGGTATGAGGGAACTGTGGAGGCACCAGCTAATGAGCTCAACCAGCTCTTTGCACTCTTTGACAACTGTGATTTCTCCACAGAAAGACAAGAGGTCTATTGAGAGGTTACAGGAACAGAGTCTTGAACAAGTCATGCTATTACTCTGACCTAAGGCTTGATTCGAAAATGTGGTCAGAGGCTCCATATGGAGGGTGTGCAGAGGCCAAGTAGAGCTTTGTACCGCATCGCAATGCACTTCACACATTTTATAACAATGCGGAGGGCTCTGTATAGCTCCACATTGACATGATTGGTTGACGGTAGGTGGGGGCGGAACATCCTGTGTAAACACAAACTCACTGCCTTGATATCAGCTCTGCACTGCTCCGCGAAGCGCAAGAGGTAAGAATGCCCTAACTTCTGCTGAGGCAACTCACCATAAATGCTGCATGGCCAATAATTGAGATCAGGTGCATCCTGTTTTATTGATTATCCTTGAGATGTTTCTACAACTTGATTGGAGTCCACCTGTGGTAAATTCAATTGATTGGACATGATTTGAAAAGGCACACACCTGTGTATATAAGGTCCCCCAGTTGACAGTGCATGTCAGAGCAAATACCAAGCCATTAGGACAAAGAAATTGTCCATAGAGCTCCGAGACAGCATTTTATCGGGGTAACACAGATCTGGGGAAGGGTACCAAAAAATGTCTGCAGTATTGAAGGTCCCCGAGAACACAGTGGCCTCTATCATTCTAAAATAGAAGAAGTTTGGAACCACCAAGACTCTTCCTAGATCTGGCTGCCCGGTCCAACTGAGCAATAGGGGGAGAAGGGCCTTGGTCAGGGAGGTGACCAAAAACCCGATGGTCACTCTGACAGAGCTCCAGTTCCTCTGTGGAGATGGCAGAACCTTCCAGAAGGACAACCATCTCTGCAGCACTCCACCAATCAGGGCTGTATGATAGAGTGGTCAGACGGAAGCCACTCCTCAGTAAAAGGCACATGATAGGACTCTCAGACCATGAGAAATAAGATTATCTGGTCTGATGAAACCAAGATTGAACTCTCTTTTAGTCAGAATCGAGGGAAAGATGAACAGAGCAAAGTACAGAGAGCTCCTTGAAGAAAACCTGCTCCAGAGCGCTCAGGACCTCAGACTGGGGAGAAGGTTCACCTTCCAACAGGACAACGACCCTAAGCACACAGCCAAGACAGCGCAGGATTGGCTTCGGGTCAAGTCTCTGAATGTCCTTGAGTGGCCCAGTTAGAGCCAGAACAAGAACCCAATCAAACATCTCTGGAGAGACCTGAAAATAGCTGTGCAGCGACGCTCCCCATCCAACCTGACATAGCTTGAGCGGGTCTGTAGAGATGAATGGGAGAAACTCCCCAAAAACAGGTGTGCCAAGCTTGTAGAGGAGTCGTGGCTGTAGCCAAAGGTGTTTCAACAAAGTACTGAGTAAAGGGTGTGAATAATTATGTAAATGTCATATAATTAAACTCTGTAACTGTTTTAAAGTCACCATTGGCCTTATGGTGAAATCCCTGAGCGGTTTCCTACCTCTCTAGCAACTGAGTAAAGAAGGTCCCCTTTATATTTGTAGTGACAGGGTGTAATTGATACACCATCCAAAGTGTAATTAATAACTTCACCTTGGTTGAAGGGATTTTCATTGTCTGCTTTTTTTTGTATTATACCCATCTACTAATAGTTGCCCTTCTTTGAGAGGCATTGGGAAACCTCCCTGGTCTTTGTGGTTGAATCTGGGTTTGAAATTCACTGTTTGAAAGAGTGTGGGGCACAGTGAGGAGGTAGTAGTGGTGGGAAAAGTACCCAGTTGTCATGCTATTTGAAATGTACTTCAGAAGTTAATGTTTGAATTGAAGTTTGATATTGGATCCTTAATTGATGATTGTATGAATAAAGACTCCATTAACTTTATAGTCTATCATTCTTATTAAAACATTTTTAAAATGGATGAACTAGGTTATAGGCCTAATAAATATGTTTGGAGTTGATTGCCTGCAGAGCTGAACTGGGGTGTGATATGAATACATTAGACAAGGTATGACTTTCAAGAGCTGACTAATTAAGACTGGTCAAACTCTGTTTTTATTCTGACTTCTCAATACTGAGTTTCTACTTCTTATCCTTAAAGATATTCTGACTTACATGTACAGACTCGGAAACAGGCCGTTTTACACAGTGTAAGGTACTGGGCAGTTTCACCGTCATTTATTTGGCTCAACATTTATTCACCCAGTTGAGTGTTTCAGAGAACAGATTAAATAATGTCTCACCTCTGTTTACATCATCTGACCACTAGAGAGCAGTATGACTTTAGGAGTCAAGTAAAATAGATCACTGGGGATTCTTGAACATCCACTATGTATTCAACATGATCTCAACATTATCTCAATGTAAAGCTATATTTCACAAATCAAATATTGACTGGAACAAGGCATTTGAGTCATTTGCCCAAATGTTTTCTATTACTTTTGACTAAATCACAACAAAAGTATGTGCATAGAATTAATTTGGCTTGATTATCAGACCTCATGTACGTAACAAGACTGAACGAGTTCAGGCCATACTGTCACTCGCGCCACATCACTTATCTAAATCAATGGGAGAAAAGCCATATAGCTTCTGTCTGGTGAATACAGTTTCTGTCTGGTGAACTACCACTGCCCCACACAGAGGTTACACAGCAGGTAGAGGCAGGCGTACAAGGATCTATGCCTGATCTACAGTTCAACTACGTGTAACCTGCCCACTAATCTCTCTCTCCTCACAGCAGAACACCGGCTGCCACGGAAGGAGTGGACCCAGCCCAGATCAACCCAACCCAACAAGCATAGACCACAGAGAGACCCTGTGACTGTACAGTACGCTGGTAATGACACTGTGTCCGCCTGTAACATCTGAAAGGGCTGCATCCGCAGAGCTGATACTATATGTGATATACCCAGCTCCGACGGGGAGGATTCTCTCTCCCCTGAGCTCTCGGAGTGCATGGGGTAAGACAGGAGCCTTCTGGCTTAGGAACAGTTATAACAAGGAACTCTACATACATTTGACTATAAAATCATCTTATTATGGTGTGGTTGTGTGTGCTAGTATTTGATGCTTGTGCACGCTCATGTGTACATGTGTGACGATACGGAAATTTATTTGCGTACTAAAAAAAATGCTATCTAGAACCTAAAAGGATTCTTTGGCAGTCCCCATAGGAGAACCCGTTGAAGAACCCTTTTAGGTTCCAGGCAGAACCATTTTGGGTTCCATGTAGAACCCTTTCCACAGAGGGTTCTACATGGAACACAAAAGCAGCAGGGAGGAAAGTGTCATGGCGGAGGAGGCCTTTTTCACCCTCATTTTCCCTGGAGCCTGCCCATGAAGTGAGACATTCCTTATAGAGGTGCAAAACCACACTTCGCTAAGTCTCTGTTTAATTTAGCTATGCATAATCTCTTAAACATCTTTATTTTATCCATGGCTAAGGCCCAGAGCTTGGCATGACAACGTTCAGTCATCTGCCACCAAGCTGAATACTGTAGGAATACTTTAAGCTCCAGTGTTATTTCTCGCCTGCCAGTACTTTCATTGCAGACAGACAGTGTCTGAGGCTCAGTTATCTCAGGCTAATGCCATTGTATAAACTCGGCCAGTGGATTTTTTTATTTGGCCACCCAAGTTTTCTGAGCAATCATTTTTGTTGTTGGACATGAAAGACTGTAAAATTACCAGGAAATCAGTCCAACGTGATTTTAATTCAGGAAATATCTTTCTAAATATTCCCACGCATAAATCTAGAGGCATATGTGATCGTATCCTAATGTAAGGCTTTAAATAATTCTGGTTTTGTAAAAATGCTATATCTGTTTGTGATTTTTGCGGTCTGTTTGCAGTGGACAAATGATTTACAGTACAACCATGTTCTGACCCACCGACAATCCACTCAAGGAAAAATTGGCCCAGGGCTGAATGCAATTGGGGACCCCTGCTGTACTTGATACTTGTATCAGACAGGAAAGCTTCAGATTTTCAGATTTATACCTTTTTGATTTTGTCCCAAGATGCCTTCCAATAAACAACTTTATTCTTTCTCAGATATCGAACATTCATGCATTCACTAATACACATAAACAACTCTTCAAAGCCCAAGGAAGGCACTGCTGTCTGTTTGGTTGACAGAGTGAAGAAAAACAGACCTTGAAATACTTGTTTTATACATTTAATATTCTTTCCTTAGGGAGGAGAAAGTCCATAGCTGGAAGCACAGTGTTTTAGGGAGAGGACGAGGAGGGGTATGGGCTCTGAATACATAACATCACTGACTGACCAAGTCGACAAATACATCTAGTGAGCAAATACAACCCTATAGTCAGTGATCATCAACACTTCATCTAATTCATGAATAAGTGTGTCTCTGGGTGTTTGTGGGTGGGGGAGTTTTGTAGACCCTACATCACGGACAGCATTAAAACTGTGGTAGTTAAATAATAGGGCCTCTGGACACCCACAGGACCAACGCTCATGTTTGTTTCATTGTTGAGGCGATTTCCTCTTCTGTTTAGTCCACACATTCCTTCATCTGTTGTTTGATCTAGAGTTCTCTCTCTCTCTTTCCACCTCTCATTCTTCCTTTCTCTTTTGCACTCTCTCTCTCCTTCACTGTCTCTCTCTCTCTCCCTCTACCTTTCCTTCCCTCTTCCCCCTCTCTCTTTCCCTTACTCTCCCTCCCTCTCTCTCTCTTTTCCACCCACCCTATCTCTTTCTCTCTCCCCTCCTTCCTTCACTCTCTTCCCCCTTCTCTTGCTCTCTCTCTCTTTCTCTCTCTCTCTCTCTCTCTTTCTCTGCTCCATATTCAGCAATGATACAGAAGCGTCTGAGATGGAAATAACATGTCCTGTAATGGCAGGTCCTTTTCTTGGACAGGGGCTTCCTACAGGCAAAGAGGAGAAAGCCGGCTGTTAGTAAACATTCATGTTAAAGCATGTTTTGTTTATTAATACATCTCCTAGTAAACGTAGGCTACAGCCCTTTCCCCACCTATTCTTTTGCTCTATTTCTCTCTCACAAACACACACATGCATGAGTACACATTCCAACACACACACAAACACACACACTACCACCATGTTTGCTCTGGTCACTTAACACCTAAGGTGATTTAAAACCAGAGCGGTGGCACTCTTTATCTTATTACATAAACTGGAGGCAGTATGTGCTGTGCTGCCTGTTGGGGCTCGTGGCTGGAGGCAGTATGTGCTGTGCTGCCTGTTGGGGCTCGTGGCTGGAGGCAGTATGTGCTGTGCTGCCTGTTGGGGCTCGTGGCTGGAGGCAGTATGTGCTGTGCTGCCTGTTGGGGCTCGTGGCTGGAGGCAGTATGTGCTGTGCTGCCTGTTGGGGCTCGTGGCTGGAGGCTGGCATGGGATTCATCCGGGCCCGTATTCATATAGCGCCTCAGATAGGAATGCTGATCTAGGATCAGTTTTGAGAGGCTGGATCTGATCATAAATCAGCACTCCTATTCTGAGATGCTTTGTAAATATGGCCAAAATGCATGGACTGGGCTGGGGAGTGAGTTGGCAGCAGCCCCTCATCAGCAGTACTAGAGAGTGTGGGAGCTGGTGGCTCCATTACCAAAAGGAAAGAACCTGGTGTACTGACTGAACACAAAAAGAGACTGTTCCTTTTTATTGAATTCAGACAGACATCCACATGTAAAAGCTTGTGGTATTGTAGCTGTTATGTTTGTTTCTAGTTTGCACTTCATCTAAACCTACTTTTCAGGAAGGCGGATCCCACTTTGAGTGTCCCTTATTCAGACCAGAGAAACTAAATAGGATGTTAGGGGACTAGATTCAAGGCAATCTGTGGAACAGATTTGTCCCCGCTAAACAGAGTGAAAGGGGCCCCTCGTTCTGTATATTCTGCACATATCATTGAAGAATGCGTTGATCCAACTCCAGAAACATCTATATTCTGAATGCATAATTCAAGCACTCCCATACAGTACTCTCTGCCTGTCAATTATCCTCTTCCAAAACAAAGAGCGTGATTTGAGAGAGGGATACTTGAGGATCAGACGGTCAGCAGCTATATATAGCCCCTTCTCAGCTGGATAGGAACTGAAGCAGAGAACAGAGAAAGACAGAGAGAGAGACAGAGAGAACAGAGAATAGAGAGAGAGTGTCATGAATACTCAGGGAGAAAAAGGTGTAGATTCACGTGCAGAGCGCGGCAGATGTTTATTAAGCCTTTTCAGAAGTCAGGAATTGTTGTCACAGGCAATGGTCAAACTCAGGCAGCCAATGGTCAAACACAGGCAGCCAATGGTCAAACACAGGCAGGCAACGGTCAAACACAGGCAGGCAATGGTCAAACACAGGCAGCCAATGGTCAAACACAGGCAGCCAATGGTCAAACACAGGCAGGCAACGGTCAAACACAGGCAGCCAATGGTCAAACACAGGCAGGCAATGGTCAAACACAGGCAGCCAATGGTCAAACACAGGCAGGCAACAGTCAAACACAGGCAGCCAATGGTCAAACACAGGCAGGCAATGGTCAAACACAGGCAGCCAATGGTCAAACACAGGCAGGCAATGGTCAAACACGGGCAGCCAATGGTCAAACACAGGCAGCCAATGGTCAAACACAGGCAGGCAATGGTCAAACACAGGCAGGCAATGGTCAAACACAGGCAGCCAATGGTCAAACACAGGCAGGCAATGGTCAAACACAGGCAGGCAACGGTCAAACACAGGCAGGCAGTCAAAAACAAACAATACCTCACAACCATACAAACAGAAAGAACTGAACTAAATAGGGAGTTGATGAGACCAGGTGAGAAACAAACACAGGTGAAATCAATGAACAAAATGAAAGACAGGGCTACGTTCCAGAACACAAAGAAACATGGCTACGTACAAAAACACATGGAAGGACGAGGAGATGTTATACTGACGGGGTAACTGAAGGCGGTACATGACAGGGTTGATGCGAGGGGTTATCTTGAAGGGAACAATGAAGGGAGCACAGAACTTTTTGCAGGGGATGCTGAGCCGGATGTCTCTGGTAAAGAGCCACACATGCTGTCCTGGGTGAAAGAGTGGCGTAGGTCAGCGGCATCTGTCTGCAAAGTGTTTCTAGGTATTAGAGGCTTCCTGCAGATGCTGGTGAGCGGTCTCCCATACCCGCTCACTACGCCAAAACTAGTCGTCGACAGCTGGGACAGTACCAGGCTCCGCATCTCAGGGAAACATGATGGGTTGGTAACCAAGGACACACTGAAACGGAGTAAGGCGGAGGGAGGAGTGCATGAGTGAGTTCTAAGTGTATTCGGCCCAGGCCATATACCGACTCCAGTCGTGTGGAGAGGCAGAACATTGTTGGCGGAGGTACTTCCCTATTTCTTGGTTCAGGCGTTCCGTCTGCCCGTTGGTCTGGGGGTGGTACCCGGAGGAGAGGCTGAGGGCGACACCTAGTCGCCACTCCCAGGAGACAAACTGTGGCCCGCGATCAGAGACAATGTCCTCCGGAATCCCATACAGACGGAACACCTGCTGGAACAAATACTCCGCCAGTTCCATGGTGTTAGGTAGTTGAGGAAGAGGAACCAGATGGCAAATCTTTGAAAAACGGTATACTATGACAAGGATGGTGGTGTTAACACAGGATTCAGGAAGATCTGTAATGAATACTCAGGGAGAAAAAGGTGTAGATTCACACGCAGAGCACAGAAGGTGTTTATTAAGCCTTCGCAGGTGTCAGGAATTGTGGTCACAGACAATGGTCAAACACAGGTAGGCAGTCAAAACAAACAATACCTCACAACCATACAAACAGAAAGAACTGAACTAAATAGGGAGCTGATGAGACCAGGTGAGAAACAAATACAGGTGAAATCAATGAACAAAATGAAAGACAGGGCTACGTTCCAGAACACAAAGAAAAATAACTCAAGGTTGACTAAGAAAAGAAAAGCAGAACCTTGCAGAGAGAGAGAGAGATTGTCGTTTTTGGCCTTGGTGTTCCTGTGTAATAGATCCTTTCCAAACGAAAGGACTGCCAGGCTGCTCTCTTCTCCATATTTCCCAGTATGTGTGTGTGTGTGAGATAGACAGAGAGAGAGAGAAAGAGAGAGAGAAGGAAAGAGGAGAGAGGGGAGAAATAAAGAGAGAGAGGGGGGGGGAGCGAGAGAGAGAACAGAGAGAGAGAATGAGAGAATATAGAGAACAGAGAGAGAGAGAGAGAGAGAATAGAGAGAACAGAGAGAGAGAGAGAACAGAGAGAGAGACAGAGAGAACGAGAGACAGAGAGAGAGAGAAAGACAGAGAGAAGGAAAGAGGAGAGAGGGGAGAAATAAAGAGAGAGAGAGGGGGGAGAGAGCAAGAGAGAGTACAGAGAGAGAGAACGAGAGACAGAGAGAACAGCAAGAGACAGAGAGAGAGACAGAGAGAATAGAGAGAACAGAGAGAGAGAGACAGAGAGAGACAGAGAGAACAGAGAGAGAGAGACAGAGAGAATAGAGAGAACAGAGAGAGAGAACAGAGAGAACAGAGAGAGACAGAGAGAATAGAGAGAACAGAGAGAGAGACATAGATAATAGAGACAACAGAGAGAGAGAACAGAGAGAACAGAGAGAGACAGAGAGAATAGAGAGAACAGAGAGAGAGAGAGAGACAGAGAGAATAGAGAGAACAGAGAGAGAGACAGAGAGAACAGAGAGAGACAGAGAGAATAGAGAGAACAGAGAGAGAGAGACAGGGAGAATAGAGAGAACAGAGAGAGAGAGACAGAGAGAGACAGAGAGAACAGAGAGAGAGAGACAGAGAGAATAGAGAGAACAGAGAGAGAGAACAGAGAGAACAGAGAGAGACAGAGAGAATAGAGAGAACAGAGAGAGAGACATAGATAATAGAGACAACAGAGAGAGAGAACAGAGAGAACAGAGAGAGACAGAGAGAATAGAGAGAACAGAGAGAGAGAGACAGAGAGAATAGAGAGAACAGAGAGAGAGAGACAGAGAGAGACAGAGAGAACAGAGAGAGAGAGACAGAGATAATAGAGAGAACAGAGAGAGAGAGAGACAGAGAGAATAGAGAGAACAGAGAGAGAGAGACAGGGAACACAGAGAGAGAGACAGAGAGAATAGAGAGAACAGAGAGAGAGAACAGAGAGAACAGAGAGAGACAGAGATAATAGAGACAACAGAGAGAGAGACAGAGATAATAGAGACAACAGAGAGAGAGAGATAGACAGAGAGAATAGAGAGAACAGCGAGAGACAGAGAGAACAGCAAGAGACAGAGAGAGAGACAGAGAGAATAGAGAGAACAGAGAGAGAGAGACAGAGAGAGACAGAGAGAACAGAGAGAGAGAGACAGAGAGAATAGAGAGAACAGAGAGAGAGAACAGAGAGAACAGAGAGAGACAGAGAGAATAGAGAGAACAGAGAGAGAGACATAGATAATAGAGACAACAGAGAGAGAGAACAGAGAGAACAGAGAGAGACAGAGAGAATAGAGAGAACAGAGAGAGAGAGACAGAGAGAATAGAGAGAACAGAGAGAGAGAGACAGAGAGAACAGAGAGAGACAGAGAGAATAGAGAGAACAGAGAGAGAGAGACAGGGAGAATAGAGAGAACAGAGAGAGAGAGACAGAGAGAGACAGAGAGAACAGAGAGAGAGAGACAGAGAATAGAGAGAACAGAGAGAGAGAACAGAGAGAACAGAGAGAGACAGAGAGAATAGAGAGAACAGAGAGAGAGACATAGATAATAGAGACAACAGAGAGAGAGAACAGAGAGAACAGAGAGAGACAGAGAGAATAGAGAGAACAGAGAGAGAGAGACAGAGAGAATAGAGAGAACAGAGAGAGAGAGACAGAGAGAGACAGAGAGAACAGAGAGAGAGAGACAGAGAGAATAGAGAGAACAGAGAGAGAGAGACAGAGAGAATAGAGAGAACAGAGAGAGAGAGACAGGGATCACAGAGAGAGAGACAGAGAGAATAGAGAGAACAGAGAGAGAGAACAGAGAGAACAGAGAGAGACAGAGATAATAGAGACAACAGAGAGAGAGACAGAGATAATAGAGACAACAGAGAGAGAGAGATAGACAGAGAGAATAGAGAGAACAGCGAGAGACAGAGAGAACAGAGAGAACAGAGAGAACAGCGAGAGACAGAGAGAACAGAGAGAGACAGAGATAATAGAGAGAACAGAGAGAGAGACAGAGATAATAGAGACAACAGAGAGACAGAGAGAGCAGAGAGAACAGAGAGAGAACAGAGAGAACAGAGAGAGAGAGAGAGAGAGAACAGAGAGACAGAGAGAACAGAGAGAGAGAGACAGAGGGAACAGCGAGAGAGAGAGAACGAGAGAGAGAGAACAGAGAGAGAGAGACAGAGAGAACAGAGAGAGACAGAGAGAACAGAGAGAGAGAGACAGAGAGAACAGAGAGAGACAGAGATAACAGAGAGAGACAGAGAGAACAGAGAGAGAGAGAGACAGATAGAACAGAGAGAGACAGAGAGAACAGAGAGAGAGAGACAGAGAGAACAGAGAGAGAGAGACAGGGAACAGCGAGAGAGAGAGAACGAGAGACAGAGAGAACAGAGAGAGAGAGACAGAGAGAACAGAGGGAGACAGAGAGAACAGAGAGAGAGAGACAGAGAGAACAGCGAGAATAGAGAGAACAGAGAGAGAGAGAGACAGAGCGAACAGAGAGAGAGAGATAGACCACTGTGACTGACTGGCTCTCAAGAGAAGACAGGCTATGTGCACACTATGTGCACACTGCCCACAAAATGAGGTGGAAACTGAGCCGCACTTTCTAACCTCCTGCCAAATGTATGACCATATTAGAGACACATATTTCTCTCAGATTTACACAGACCCACAAAGAATTTGAAAACAAATCCAATTTTGATAAACTCCCATATTTTTGGGGTGAAATAATAGTGTGCAATCACAGCAGCAAGATTTGTGACCTGTTGACACAAGAAAAGAGCAACCAGTGAAAAACAAACACTATTGTAAATACAACCTATATTTATGTTTATTTTCTTTTTGTACTTCAACTATTTGCACATCATTACAACACTGTATATATACACTACCGTTCAAAAGTTTGGGGCCACTTAGAAGGGTCCTTGTTTTCAAACGAAAAGCCATTGTTTTCAAACGAAAAGCCATTTGTCCATTAAAATAACATCAAATTGATCAGAAATACAGTGTAGACATTGTTAATGTTGTAAATTACTAATGTAGCTGGAAGCGGCAGATTTGTTATGGAATATTTACATTGGCCCATAATCAGCAACCATCACTCCTGTGTTCCAATGGCACAATGTGTTAGCTAATCCAAGGCTCAAACAAAGAACTTTATTCTGAAACTTGTCTGTCTATTGTTGTTCTGAGAAATGAAGGCTATTCCATGCGAGAAATTGCCAAGAAACTGAAGATCTTGTACAACTCTGTGTACTACTCCCTTCACAGAACAGCGCAAACAGGCTCTAACCAGAATAGAAAGAGGAGAGGGAGGCCCAGGTGCACAACTGAGCAAGAGGACAATTACATTAGAGTGTCTAGTTTGAGAAACAGATGCCTCACAAGTCCTCAACTGGCAGCTTCATTAAATAGGACCCACAAAACACCAGTCTCAACGTCAACAGTGAAGAGGCGACTCCGGGATGCTGACCTTCTAGGCAGAGTTGCAAAGAAAAAGCCATATCTCAGACTGGCCATTGAAAAGAAAAGATTAAGATGGGTTAAAGAACACAGACACTGGACAGAGAAAGATTGGAGAAAAGTGTTATGGACAAACCTAAGTTTGAGAAGAACATACGTGAGGCGCAGAAAAAATGAAAAGATGCTGGAGGAGTGCTTAGCGCCGTCTGTCAAGCATGGTGGAGGCAATGTGATGGTCTGGGGGTGATGGTCTGGGGGTGCTGTGGTGGTGGTAAAGTGGGAGATTTGTTGAGGGTAAAAGGGATCTTGAAGAAGAAAGGATATCACTCCATTTTGCAACGCCATGCCATACCCTGTGGACGGCGCTTAATTGAGCCAAGTTCCTCCTACAAAAGGACAATGACCCAAAGCACAGCTCCAAAGTATGCAATATAGGGAAGAAGCAGTCAGCTGGTATTCTGTCTATAATGAAGTGGCCAGCACAGTCACCGGATCACAACCCTACTGAGCTGTTGTGGGAGCAGCTTGACTGTGTGGTACATAAGAAGTGCCCATCAAGCCAATCCAACGTGTGCGAGGTGCTTCAGGAAGCATGGGGTGAAATCTCTTCAGATGACCTCAGCAAATTGACAACTATAATGCCAAATGTCTGCAAGGCTGTAATTGCTGAATGGAGGATTCTTTGTCCCAGACCTGCTGTTTTCAACTCTCTAGAGACAGCAGGAGCGGTAGAGATACTCTGAATTATCGGCTATGAAAAGCCAACTGACATTTACTCCTGCTGCACCCTCTACAACCTCTGTGATTATTATTATTTGACCGTGCTGGTCATTTATGAACATTTGAACATCTTGGCCATGTTCTGTTATAATCTCCACCCGGCACAGCCAGAAGAGGACTGGCCACCCCTCATAGCCTGGTTCCTCTCTAAGCTTCTTCCTAGGTTCTGGCCTTTCTAGGGAGTTTTTCCTAGCCACCATGCTTCTACACCTGCATTGCTTGCTGTTTGGGGTTTAGGCTGGGTTTCTGTACAGCACTTTGTGACATCAGCTGATGTAAGAAGGGCTTTATACATACATGTGATTGATTTGACACATTTAAATTAAAAATCATTATTTATAACCTTGTCAACGTCTTGACTATATTTCCTATTCATTTTGCAACTAATTTCATGTATGTTTTCATGGAAAACAAGGACATTTCTAAGTGACCCCAAACTTTTGAACGGTAGTGTACATAATATGACATTTTAAATGTCTTGTATTATTTATTTTACTTGCTTTGGCAATGTCAGTATATGTTTCTCATGCCAATTAAGCTCCTTACATTTAAATAAAATAGAGAGAGAGAGAGAGAGAGAGAGAGAGAGAGAATTGTAGTTTTGGCCTTTGTGTTCCTGTCTAATAGATCCTTTCCAGCCCCAAGGACTGCCAGGCTGCTCTTCTCTCCATATTTCCCAGTGTGTGTGTGTGTGTGTGTGATAGAGAGAGACATATATATACATGGTTAAAACACTGTATATATATATAATATATATGACATTTGTAATGTCTTTACTGTTTTGAAACTTCTGTGTGTGTAATGTTTACTGTTAATTTTGGTTGTTTTTCACTTTGTATATTGTCTACCTCACTTGCTTTGGCAATGTTAACACATGTTTCCCATGCCAATAAAGCCCTGGAATTGAATTGAATTGAGAGAGAGAGAGAGAGAGAGAGAGAGAGAGAGAGAGAGAGAGAGAGAGAGAGAGAGAGAGAGCGAGCGAGCGAGCGAGAGAGAGAGAATTGTAGTTTTGGCCTTTGTGTTCGTGTGTAATAGATCCTTTCCAGCCCCAAGGACTGCCAGGCTGCTCTTCTCTCCATATTTCCCAGTGTGTGTGTGTGATAGAGAGAGAGAGAGAGAGAGAGAGAGAGAGAGAGAGAGAGAGAGAGAGAGAGAGAGAGAGAGAGAGATCGAAAACAGAGAGAGAAAAAACAGAGAGAGAGAGAGAGCTAGAGACAGCGAGAACAGAGAGAGGGAGAGCGCTAGAGACAGAGAGAACAAAGAGAGAAAAAGAGAGAGTGAGACAGAGGGAGAGAGAGACAGAGAAAGAGCGAGAGAGACAGAGACAAACGATGCTAAATGGCTGGGCTACGCTACAGAGACAGTTGTCAGGTGTGTGCATTTAAATTAGTGAGTGGTCGAGCCAGATGGCTGTGTGTCAGAGAATTCATAGCTGGCCCCAGGTCAGCTCTCTCTCTGTCTGCAGCAGTCTGTTCTGCTTAGTTCAGGTCCAGATTGCCTGATACCAGATCAGCCAAAACATGACACTACAGGAACAACTATGCCTGTTACAGACCTGGCTGTACCAAATTACTCTGTGTGATTTAACACTGCTGAGTAATGCTGGTACTGTACTTCACTAGATACTGTACTGTTCACTAGATTATTTGCTGCGTCTCCTGGTGTAGGGGTATTTTTGCCAACACATAAATTCATAAACGTCAGTTCTCAGTCAAAGTTACTCCTCACTGGAGAATGGTTCACCAGAGAGCCAGAGAGAAAGTTCAGTCTCAGAGAGAGGCTGCCCCTGTGACTAGGAGTGTCAGGAGGAGGACAGGGGGTTCATTTCACACCTCAGGGGTGAGTGAAGGGGGGGATGGTGCACGGTTCACCTGTCTGAGAAGGCGAGGGCAGACAGTCTCTGGAGTGGACACGGTCTGTAGATCAAAGGGGTTATCCCTAACCCCCCTCTTCTCCCCCGCTTCCCAGCTACCCTCCCTCACTCACTCCTCTGTCTGATGACCACCAATGATCGCCTGCACTCTACGCTAACACTGAAATAACCATCAAATAACCATAATCATTGTCAAGTGATCATCGGCCATACAGTAGTCTGCTCACACCAAATCGTGAAATGCATATCTCAAAGAAATTCTTGCTTGACACTGTAGCTCTCTCTCTCATATTTGCAACACCCTTTTGAAATACCTCTGACACTGAACACTGAAAACATGGAAAATGTGATTTTCTGACTCATTAGGTGTGCTCAGTGAAGTGAACCAGCCTAAAGATGCTTTCCAGCTAAGTTCATAAACCAAACCAGCGGGTTCCAACAGCGAGGCAATCTCTGAGCAGGGGCTTAGCGAATGTCACCCTGTGGTGACCTTATTTAGAGTGAAATTAGCCAGTTAGAGAGAGAGAGGGAGGGAGGGAGGGAGGGAGGGAGGGAGGGAGGGAGGGAGGGAGGGAGGGAGGGAAAGAGTGCTAATCAAGCAGAGGGACACTGCAGACAGTGTTGTGTTTCCTAATGCAGCACAGCGTATATAACGCATCTTAGCATGTAGTTATAGGAGTGCTACTAATCACAGAGGGTATGGATACGGACACACCGCAGCACAGCAAGTCTGTGTACACTGTTTCCTAATGCAACGCAGCGTATGTAATGCATCATAGCATGTAGTTATAGGAGTGTTAACGCCTGTCAGTTACACAGGCATTGCTGTTGGCAACAACAGGTGTTCTGTCTCATTGACCCTGTGTCTAACAGGAAGATGTCTTCCTGATGACCCCGTCTGTCGCTGAACAGAGTACTGCCCTGCCTGACGCACTGTTATCCCATATACTGAAAGAGGATAGACCGCTACTCTGGGGAATACTGGAGAGTTTGCTGTAGGGTTTATGGGTTAGGCTTTGCCCATGAATGAGAATGTATATCTATCACAGCCATACAACAAACAAACAAAAACGATAGAATCCAGGTCATCAGTTTATGTCTGGTCACGGTATTCACAGTGTTACAGAGCAGTGAAGGGTCATTTTAGATTACCCGCTGGCTTTTGGTTACGGGAAGCTGTGTTACAGGAAGAAGGAGAGGGGTATGCCCCCATGTAAGCCTACAGTAGGTGTCTCACCAGCCATAGGACAAGGTCGGCAGGGTCACTGGAGGGGTTGGAGCTGGTGTATTAGATTCCACATACATTCCATGATTCAACAACATGGGTTTGTCACTGAAGCCCTCCCCCTCATCTTTCTTTTTGATCAGGGAATTGCTGTGTCAGCTATAGCTGCATGTGCTGCAAAGTGTGCTAGCAGTAGCAGATGGGAGGATTGAAGAAGGAAGGGGGAGGCCATGAGACGTTCTAAGAACTTTATGTATGGGGAAAAATGGTTCAACAAGAAGGAAAGGATGAAATATTTCTATATCTGACTGAGAATTCCCTCTCTCTCTCTCTCTCTCTCTCTCTCTCTCTCTTTCTCTCTCTCTCTCTCTCTCTCTCTCTCTCTCTCTCTCTCTCTCAGTTTTCACCCATTATTTCTGTTGTCATGACTGTCCACAAGAATCCAAATAGGTCAGATCAGGTTTGCAATGAATAACTTCAATCAGAGCACCTCTCACCCGTAGAGGGGGAAGGAAATAACTAGTGGGGATGGACACTCACATCCTGTTGTAAATCAACGGAGAAAATCCAGACCTGTGTTCTTCAAATTAACCAAAGGAATGTGCTTTGTCTCTTCAGACCATTTTCCTGCTGACACTCTAACATGTTCAAAAGTGAATACTGGAACAATATTTCTAACCTAGAACTTGGGGAATGGTCAGAGGCGATCTATAGAACACTAAGGTCATTTTGTTTGATATTTTGTGATGTCATTAAAAATGTTATACTGTAACTTGGAAAGAATACCCACGACATTGAGGAAGTTTCCATACTATGGGTTGTGCATGCAATATGGAAATTGATTAAAGTGTTTTTGTTAAGAGAGGGATCTGATTTGAGAAGTTATAAGAGGTAATTGTTTTCTATAACTTTGCAGAGTGAGTAGTCTCCACCCCGGAGTGAGGTCAGGAAGTGTGCCATTCTGTCAGAAACACCCTTTTCGAGGAAAAGGTATAAATGATGGCTTAAGAAATTAACACATTGGACCAGAAAAAACGTGAAGTGGCAGCTGTGCGTTTAAAAATCCCAGATAATCACTGATATGGCTGACTAATGTCCAGTCCCTATTTAACAAAGTCGACAAAATTAGGGCAAGAGTTGCTTTCCAAAGAGATATCCGGGATTATAACATACTCTGTTTCAAGGAGACATGGCTAGCTATCTGACATGCTGTCGGAGTCCATACAGCCAACAGGATTTTCAATGCATTGCGCTGACAGGAACAAACATCTCTCTGATTAAAGACTCATGGTGTAAACGTAACAACATACAACAACTCAAGTCCTTTGGTTCACCTAACCTAGAAATCCTCACAATCAAATGCCTCGACCACTGCTACTCTAACTTCCGCGATGCATACAAGGCCCACACCCGACCTCCCTTTGGAAAATCTGACCATGACTCCATCTTGTTGCTCCCCTCCTATTGTCAGAAACTAAAACAGGAAGCGCCCGTGCTTTGATCTATCCAATGCTGGTCTGACCAATCAGATTCTAAGCTTCAAGATGGCTTCGATCACGTGGATTGGGATATGTTCCAGGTAGCCTCAGACAATAACATTCACGTATACAGTGGCTCGGTGAGCGAGTTTATAAGGAAGTGTATAGGAGAAGTTGTACCCACTGTGACTATTAAAACCTTACCTAACCAGAAACCATGGATTGATGGCAGCATTCGCGCTAAACTGAAAGTACGTACCCACCGCATTTAATCATGACAAGGTGACTGGAAACATGACCAAATACAAACAGTGTAATTATTCCCTCCGTAAGGCAATCAAACAAGCAAAGCGTCAGTATAGAGACAAAGTGGAGTCGCAATTCAACGGCTCAAACATAAGATGTATGTGGCAGGGTCTACAGACAATCCCGGATTACAAAACGAAAACCAGACATCGACGTCTTGCTCACAGACAACTTAAACAACTTCTTTGGGTGCTTTGAGGACAATACAGTGCCACCGACATGGCCCGCTAGCAAATCAAATCAAATCAAATGTATTTATATAGCCCTTCGTACCTCAACTGATATCTCAAAGTGCTGTACAGAAACCCAGCCTAAAACCCCAAACAGCAAGCAATGCAGGTGTAGAAGCACGGTGGCTAGGAAAAACTCCCTAGAAAGGCCAAAACCTAGGAAGAAACCTAGAGGGGAACCAGGCTATGAGGGGTGGCCAGTCCTCTTCTGGCTGTGTCGGGTGGAGATTATAACAGAACATGGCCAAGATGTTCAAATGTTCATAAATGACCAGCATGGTCAAATAATAATAATTACAGGCAGAACAGTTGAAACTGGAGCAGCAGCACGGCCAGGTGGACTGGGGACAGCAAGGAGTCATCATGTCAGGTAGTCCTGAGGCATGGTCCTAGGGCTCAGGTCCCCTCCTAGGGACGGCATGAAAGAGCACCAGTAGGCCAGTGACTCAGCCCCTGTAATTTGATTAGAGGCAGAGAATCCCAGTGGAAAGAGGGGAACCGGACAGGGAGAGACAGCAAGGGTGGTTCGTTGCTCCAGAACCTTTCCGTTCACCTTCACACTCCTGGGCCAGACTACACTCAATCATATGACCCACTGAAGAGATGAGTCTTCAGTAAAGACTTAAAGGTTGAGACCGAGTTTGCGTCTCTCACATGGGTCGGCAGACCATTCCATAGAAATGGAGCTCTATAGGAGAAAGCCCTGCCTCCAGCTTTTTGCTTAGAAATTCTAGGGACAATTAGGAGGCCTGCGTCTTGTGACCGTAGTGTACGTGTAGGTATGTATGGCAGGACCAAATCAGAGAGATAGGTAGGAGCAAGCCCATGTAATGCTTTGTAGGTTAGCAGTTAAACCTTGATATCAGCCCTTGCCTTGACAGGAAGCCAGTGTCGGGAGGCTAGCACTGGAGTAATATGATCAAATGTTTTGGTTCTAGTCAGGATTCTAGCAGCCGCATTTAGCACTAACTGAAGTTTATTTAGTGCTTTATCCGGGTAGCCGGAAAGTAGAGGATTGCAGTAGTCTAACCTAGAAGTGACAAAAGCATGGATTAATTTTTCTGCATAATTTTTGGACAGAAAGTTTCTGATTTTTGCAATGTTACGTGGATGGAAAAAAGCTGTCCTTGAAACAGTCTTGATATGTTCTTCAAAAGAGAGATCAGGGTCCAGAGTAACCTCGAGGTCCTTCACAGTTTTATTTGAGAGGACTGTACAACCATTAAGATTAATTGTCAGATTCAACAGAAGATCTCTGTTTCTTGGGACCTAGAACAAGCATCTCTGTTTTGTCCTAGTTTAAAAGTAGAAAGTTTGCAGCCATCCACTTCCTTATGTCTGAAACACAGGCTTCTAGCGAGGGCAATTTTGGGGCTTCACCATGTTTCATTGAAATATACATCTGTGTGTCATCCGCATAGCAGTGAAAGTTAACATTATGTTTTCGAATGACATCCCCAAGAGGTCAAATATATAGTGAAAACAATAGCATTTTTCATTGAAATGTACAACTGTGTGTTTTTTTGTGTGTGTTTTTTTTAACCTTTATTTAACCAGGTAGGCTAGTTGAGAACAAGTTCTCATTTGCAACTGCGACCTGGCCAAGATACACTGGAATGGTAGATGTGCAAAAGATGGATGTGCAAGTAGAGATACTGTGGTGCAAAAGGAGCAAAATAAATAAATACAGTATGGGGATGAGGTAGATAGATGGGCTGTATATAGATGGGCTATGAACAGGTGCAGTGATCTGTGAGATGCTCTGACAGCTGGTTCTTAAAGCTAGTGAGGGAGATGGGAATCTCCAGCTTCAGTGATTTTTGCAGTTCATTCCAGTCAGTGGCAGCATGAGAACTGATGAGAAGATGTTGCTTCAACATATCCACATCATTTTCCGTCCTCATGATGCCATCTATTTTGTGAAGTGCACCAATCCCTCCTGCAGCAAAGCACCCCCACAACATGATGCTGCCACCCCCGTGCTTCACAGTTGGGATGGTGTTCTTCAGCTTTCAAGCCTTCCTCTTTTTCCTCCGAACATAACGATGGTCATTATGGCCAAACAGTTCTATTTTGGTTTCACCAGACCAGAGGACATTTCTCCAACAAGTACGATCTTTGTCCCCATGTGCAGTTTTTCCAACAATTTTGAACATTTGTTGGAAAGAATACTTGCCATGCACAAAGTAGATGTCCTAACCGACTTGCCAAAACTATAGTGTGTTAACGAGAAGTTTGTGGAGTGGTTGAAAAATGTGTTTTAATGACTCCAACCTAAGTGTTTCGTAAACTTCCAACTTCAACTGTATAAGTTCTTCAAAGAACCCCTTTATATGGATCCTCAAAGAACCTTTGGAAGAACCTTTTGGGGTTAATGTTTGAACTACCCCCCTATTATTATTATTAATAATAATGCTCATTACAACAATAACACACTATTTTTTTGATAATGGTTTTCAAACACATACCTTGTCCATAACTGGGATATTCATTGAAGAGGTAAGGCAGGAGGATGGTACATGTGATCTGCATAACATACTGACATACCTTTGTATGCCTCCTCATCTGAATACCTACAGACACAAAATTGAGCAGTTCAGTCATCTGCACCCAATACAGCTAGCCTTCAACATATTCTTATAGCCTACATATTCTTACCTCTTTGTTGATTGATATCCATTGAATTGTGTCCATTTTCTGTTGTAGAAACATTTGCACAAATATGAAAAGATAGATCATGGTATCATCATAAAAAACCTTACCTTAAATTGAGGAGATCATTACATTTTTCAGTTAAGTCCTTGCACCTGTTGTCCTTTCAAATTCAAATCCAAATGTTTCAGTTGGGCAGTTAGGTTCCTTCAAGAAACCCCACTAACTAAGGAGGTTCCTCAATGAATCCCACCTCCTATGGGGTTCTTGGAAAAACCTTTTGGTGGCAATTTTCAGTGCAAAGAACGGTAAGGTTTGAGGATCTTAGAAAAACCCTTGTTGAACCCCTAATTTTATGAGTGTACAGTAAGCACATGTCCTATGGAGGACATGGGCCCATAGTGAGACCAGTGCATCACCAGAAAATATCATTAGTATAGAAATACTTTAATTGCTTCTCGTTATAGATTTTCCATGAGAGCATCACAGAAAATAACTAACAGCTGGCACATAATGAGAGTAATCTGAACTGATCCACACAAACACACACACAATGACAAAAATAGCACACACACACGATAGCACACATACAGTACAAACACTTGAACACACAAACATACTGTAAACATAGACACATTTCAACCACAAAAACAGTCACACACACACACAGAGACACACACACACTAGATTCCTCCAGGTGGAGAAGGCACGTTGATCCAGACAGTGATTGTGCAACTAGATCTGTGAACAATTTACGACACACTTAGTAGCCTGTGGCACTTTATAAAACTCTCCAAAAGAACATACCTTTCTACACTCCACAAAAACACACACTTTATTAAACTCTCCAAGAAACACACCCAGCCCATTAGCCATTATGTTTGCCCCACATCCTCCTGAGTAGTCTATCAGTGGGTTTACACTCTCCCTGTTTTCCTTTTGGTAATGGAGCCATCGTGGGGGCCGGATTGTAGGAATCTAAACGAAACAACATGTTTATTTACTGAGCTGATGCACATTGATGTGAATTGTATGGTTTTATAAGAGCGTCCATGCAATGAGTCACTGGAAAACATGTCATACTGATCTATACTAACTGACAGTCCCTTTGGATGGAAACCTCCCTGTATGTGTTGAGTGTAGTCAGTAGAGTCAGTAAAGAGTTTTTAGGGGTAAATAACCATGCCGTTGTGCAAGAGACTGTCTGTGGTCATTCTGGTCTCCACACATTTAGAGCATAGAGATAGCTAGGGACTTCATCAATCCTCTCTCGCAATGTTTTATCTGGACTGTAGGCTACACGCTCCCCAGTCCCCTCATTATATCTGGACTGTAGGCTACACGCTCCCCAGTCCCCTCATTATATCCGGACTGTAGGCTACACGCTCCCCAGTCCCCTCATTATATCTGGACTGTAGGCTACACGCTCCCCAGTCCCCTCATTATATCTGGACTGTAGGCTACACGCTCCCCAGTCCCCTCATTATATCTGGACCGTAGGCTACATCCTCCCCAGTCCCCTCATTATATCTGGACTGTAGGCTACACGCTCCCCAGTCCCCTCATTATATCTGGACCGTAGCCTACATGCTCCCCAGTCCCCTCATTATATCTGGACCGTAGCCTACATGCTCCCCAGTCCCCTCATTATATCTGGACTGTAGGCTACATGCTCCCCAGTCCCCTCATTATATCTGGACCGTAGCCTACATGCTCCCCAGTCCCCTCATTATATCTGGACTGTAGGCTACATGCTCCCCAGTCCCCTCATTATATCTGGACTGTAGGCTACACGCTCCCCAGTCCCCTCATTATATCTGGACCCTAGGCTACACGCTCCCCAGTCCCCTCATTATATCTGGACTGTAGGCTACACGCTCCCCAGTCCCCTCATTATATCCGGACTGTAGGCTACACGCTCCCCAGTCCCCTCATTATATCTGGACCATAGCCTACATGCTCCCCAGTCCCCTCATTATATCTGGACTGTAGGCTACATGCTCCCCAGTCCCCTCATTATATCTGGACCGTAGCCTACATGCTCCCCAGTCCCCTCATTATATCTGGACTGTAGGCTACATGCTCCCCAGTCCCCTCATTATATCTGGACTGTAGGCTACACGCTCCCCAGTCCCCTCATTATATCTGGACCGTAGGCTACACGCTCCCCAGTCCCCTCATTATATCTGGACTGTAGGCTACATGCTCCCCAGTCCCCTCATTATATCTGGACTGTAGGCTACACGCTCCCCAGTCCCCTCATTATATCTGGACCGTAGGCTACACGCTCCCCAGTCCCCTCATTATATCTGGACTGTAGGCTACACGCTCCCCAGTCCCCTCATTATATCCAGACTGTAGGCTACACGCTCCCCAGTCCCCTCATTATATCCAGACTGTAGGCTACACGCTCCCCAGTCCCCTCATTATATCCAGACTGTAGGCTACACGCTCCCCAGTCCCCTCATTATATCTGGACTGTAGCCTACACGCTCCCCAGTCCCCTCATTATATCTGGACTGTAGCCTACACGCTACCCAGTCCCCTCATTTTATCCGGACTGTAGGCTACACGCTCCCCAGTCCCCTCGTTATATCTTGACTGTAGGCTGCACGCTCCCCAGTCCCCTCATTATATCTGGACTGTAGCCTACACGCTCCCCAGTCCCCTCATTATATCCAGACTGTAGGCTACACGCTCCCCAGTCCCCTCATTATATCCGGACTGTAGCCTACACGCTCCCCAGTCCCCTCATTATATCCAGACTGTAGGCTACACGCTCCCCAGTCCCCTCATTATATCCAGACTGTAGGCTACACGCTCCCCAGTCCCCTCATTATATCCAGACTGTAGGCTACACGCTCCCCAGTCCCCTCATTATATCTGGACTATAGGCTACACGCTCCCCAGTCCCCTCATTATATCCAGACTGTAGGCTACACGCTCCCCAGTCCCCTCATTATATCCAGACTGTAGGCTACACGCTCCCCAGTCCCCTCATTATATCCAGACTGTAGGCTACACGCTCCCCAGTCCCCTCATTATATCTGGACTGTAGCCTACATGCTCCCCAGTCCCCTCATTATATCTGGACTGTAGCCTACATGCTCCCCAGTCCCCTCATTATATCTGGACTATAGGCTACATGCTCCCCAGTCCCCTCATTATATCTGGACTGTAGCCTACACGCTCCCCAGTCCCCTCATTATATTCAGACTGTAGGCTACACGCTCCCCAGTCCCCTCATTATATCCAGACTGTAGGCTACACGCTCCCCAGTCCCCTCATTATATCTGGACTATAGGCTACACGCTCCCCAGTCCCCTCATTATATCCAGACTGTAGGCTACACGCTCCCCAGTCCCCTCATTATATCCAGACTGTAGGCTACACGCTCCCCAGTCCCCTCATTATATCCAGACTGTAGGCTACACGCTCCCCAGTCCCCTCATTATATCTGGACTGTAGCCTACATGCTCCCCAGTCCCCTCATTATATCTGGACTGTAGCCTACATGCTCCCCAGTCCCCTCATTATATCTGGACTGTAGGCTACATGCTCCCCAGTCCCCTCATTATATCTGGACTGTAGCCTACATGCTCCCCAGTCCCCTCATTATATCTGGACTGTATGCTACACGCTCCCCAGTCCCCTCATTATATCTGGACCGTAGCCTACACGCTCCCCAGTCCCCTCATTATATCTGGACTGTAGGCTACACGCTCCCCAGTCCCCTCATTATATCTGGACTGTAGGCTACACGCTCCCCAGTCCCCTCATTATATCTGGACTGTAGGCTACACGCTCCCCAGTCCCCTCATTATATCTGGACTGTAGGCTACACGCTCCCCAGTCCCCTCATTATATCTGGACCGTAGCCTACATGCTCCCCAGTCCCCTCATTATATCTAGACTGTAGGCTACACGCTCCCCAGTCCCCTCATTATATCTGGACCGTAGCCTACATGCTCCCCAGTCCCCTCATTATATCTGGACCGTAGCCTACATGCTCCCCAGTCCCCTCATTATATCTGGACCGTAGCCTACATGCTCCCCAGTCCCCTCATTATATCTGGACTATAGGCTACACGCTCCCCAGTCCCCTCATTATATCTGGACCGTAGCCTACATGCTCCCCAGTCCCCTCATTATATCTGGACCGTAGCCTACATGCTCCCCAGTCCCCTCATTATATCTGGACTATAGCCTACATGCTCCCCAGTCCCCTCATTATATCTGGACTGTAGCCTACATGCTCCCCAGTCCCCTCATTATATCTGGACTGTAGGCTACATGCTCCCCAGTCCCCTCATTATATCTGGACTGTAGCCTACATGCTCCCCAGTCCCCTCATTATATCTGGACTGTAGCCTACATGCTCCCCAGTCCCCTCATTATATCTGGACTGTAGCCTACATGCTCCCCAGTCCCCTCATTATATCTGGACTGTAGCCTACATGCTCCCCAGTCCCCTCATTATATCTGGACTGTAGCCTACATGCTCCCCAGTCCCCTCATTATATCTGGACTGTAGCCTACATGCTCCCCAGTCCCCTCATTATATCTGGACTGTAGCCTACATGCTCCCCAGTCCCCTCATTATATCTGGACTGTAGGCTACATGCTCCCCAGTCCCCTCATTATATCTGGACTGTAGGCTACACGCTCCCCAGTCCCCTCATTATATCTGGACTGTAGCCTACATGCTCCCCAGTCCCCTCATTATATCTGGACTGTAGCCTACACGCTCCCCAGTCCCCTCATTATATCTGGACTGTAGCCTACATGCTCCCCAGTCCCCTCATTATATCTGGACTGTAGCCTACATGCTCCCCAGTCCCCTCATTATATCTGGACTGTAGGCTACATGCTCCCCAGTCCCCTCATTATATCTGGACTGTAGCCTACATGCTCCCCAGTCCCCTCATTATATCTGGACTGTAGGCTACACGCTCCCCAGTCCTCTCATTATATCTGGACTGTAGCCTACATGCTCCCCAGTCCCCTCATTATATCTGGACTGTAGGCTACATGCTCCCCAGTCCCCTCATTATATCCAGACTGTAGGCTACACGCTCCCCAGTCCTCTCATTATATCCAGACTGTAGGCTACACGCTCCCCAGTCCCCTCATTATATCTGGACAGTAGGCTACACGCTCCCCAGTCCCCTCATTATATCTGGACCCTAGGCTACACGCTCCCCAGTCCCCTCATTATATCTGGACTGTAGGCTACACGCTCCCCAGTCCCCTCATTATATCTGGACCGTAGCCTACATGCTCCCCAGTCCCCTCATTATATCTGGACTGTAGGCTACATGCTCCCCAGTCCCCTCATTATATCTGGACTGTAGGCTACACGCTCCCCAGTCCCCTCATTATATCTGGACCCTAGGCTACACGCTCCCCAGTCCCCTCATTATATCTGGACTGTAGGCTACACGCTCCCCAGTCCCCTCATTATATCCAGACTGTAGGCTACACGCTCCCCAGTCCCCTCATTATATCCAGACTGTAGGCTACACGCTCCCCAGTCCCCTCATTATATCCAGACTGTAGGCTACACGCTCCCCAGTCCCCTCATTATATCCGGACTGTAGGCTACACGCTCCCCAGTCCCCTCGTTATATCTTGACTGTAGGCTGCACGCTCCCCAGTCCCCTCATTATATCTGGACTGTAGCCTACACGCTCCCCAGTCCCCTCATTATATCCAGACTGTAGGCTACACGCTCCCCAGTCCCCTCATTATATCTGGACTGTAGCCTACACGCTCCCCAGTCCCCTCATTATATCCAGACTGTAGGCTACACGCTCCCCAGTCCCCTCATTATATCCAGACTGTAGGCTACACGCTCCCCAGTCCCCTCATTATATCCAGACTGTAGGCTACACGCTCCCCAGTCCCCTCATTATATCTGGACTGTAGCCTACATGCTCCCCAGTCCCCTCATTATATCTGGACTGTAGCCTACATGCTCCCCAGTCCCGTCATTATATCTGGACTATAGGCTACATGCTCCCCAGTCCCCTCATTATATCTGGACTGTAGCCTACACGCTCCCCAGTCCCCTCATTATATCCAGACTGTAGGCTACACGCTCCCCAGTCCCCTCATTATATCCAGACTGTAGGCTACACGCTCCCCAGTCCCTCATTATATCTGGACTATAGGCTACACGCTCCCCAGTCCCCTCATTATATCCAGACTGTAGGCTACACGCTCCCCAGTCCCCTCATTATATCCAGACTGTAGGCTACACGCTCCCCAGTCCCCTCATTATATCCAGACTGTAGGCTACACGCTCCCCAGTCCCCTCATTATATCTGGACTGTAGCCTACATGCTCCCCAGTCCCCTCATTATATCTGGACTGTAGGCTACACGCTCCCCAGTCCCCTCATTATATCTGGACCGTAGCCTACATGCTCCCCAGTCCCCTCATTATATCTGGACCGTAGCCTACATGCTCCCCAGTCCCCTCATTATATCTGGACCGTAGCCTACATGCTCCCCAGTCCCCTCATTATATCTGGACTATAGGCTACACGCTCCCCAGTCCCCTCATTATATCTGGACCGTAGCCTACATGCTCCCCAGTCCCCTCATTATATCTGGACTATAGCCTACATGCTCCCCAGTCCCCTCATTATATCTGGACTGTAGCCTACATGCTCCCCAGTCCCCTCATTATATCTGGACTGTAGGCTACACGCTCCCCAGTCCCCTCATTATATCCGGACTGTAGGCTACACGCTCCCCAGTCCCCTCATTATATCTGGACTGTAGGCTACACGCTCCCCAGTCCCCTCATTATATCTGGACTGTAGGCTACACGCTCCCCAGTCCCCTCATTATATCTGGACCGTAGGCTACATCCTCCCCAGTCCCCTCATTATATCTGGACTGTAGGCTACACGCTCCCCAGTCCCCTCATTATATCTGGACCGTAGCCTACATGCTCCCCAGTCCCCTCATTATATCTGGACCGTAGCCTACATGCTCCCCAGTCCCCTCATTATATCTGGACCGTAGGCTACATGCTCCCCAGTCCCCTCATTATATCTGGACCGTAGCCTACATGCTCCCCAGTCCCCTCATTATATCTGGACTGTAGGCTACATGCTCCCCAGTCCCCTCATTATATCTGGACTGTAGGCTACACGCTCCCCAGTCCCCTCATTATATCTGGACCCTAGGCTACACGCTCCCCAGTCCCCTCATTATATCTGGACTGTAGGCTACACGCTCCCCAGTCCCCTCATTATATCCGGACTGTAGGCTACACGCTCCCCAGTCCCCTCATTATATCTGGACTGTAGGCTACACGCTCCCCAGTCCCCTCATTATATCCGGACTGTAGGCTACACGCTCCCCAGTCCCCTCATTATATCTGGACTGTAGGCTACACGCTCCCCAGTCCCCTCATTATATCTGGACTGTAGGCTACACGCTCCCCAGTCCCCTCATTATATCTGGACCGTAGGCTACATCCTCCCCAGTCCCCTCATTATATCTGGACTGTAGGCTACACGCTCCCCAGTCCCCTCATTATATCTGGACCGTAGCCTACATGCTCCCCAGTCCCCTCATTATATCTGGACCATAGCCTACATGCTCCCCAGTCCCCTCATTATATCTGGACTGTAGGCTACATGCTCCCCAGTCCCCTCATTATATCTGGACCGTAGCCTACATGCTCCCCAGTCCCCTCATTATATCTGGACTGTAGGCTACATGCTCCCCAGTCCCCTCATTATATCTGGACTGTAGGCTACACGCTCCCCAGTCCCCTCATTATATCTGGACCGTAAGCTACACGCTCCCCAGTCCCCTCATTATATCTGGACTGTAGGCTACACGCTCCCCAGTCCCCTCATTATATCCAGACTGTAGGCTACACGCTCCCCAGTCCCCTCATTATATCCAGACTGTAGGCTACACGCTCCCCAGTCCCCTCATTATATCCAGACTGTAGGCTACACGCTCCCCAGTCCCCTCATTATATCTGGACTGTAGCCTACACACTCCCCAGTCCCCTCATTATATCTGGACTATAGCCTACACGCTCCCCAGTCCCCTCATTTTATCCGGACTGTAGGCTACACGCTCCCCAGTCCCCTCGTTATATCTTGACTGTAGGCTGCACGCTCCCCAGTCCCCTCATTATATCTGGACTGTAGCCTACACGCTCCCCAGTCCCCTCATTATATCCAGACTGTAGGCTACACGCTCCCCAGTCCCCTCATTATATCTGGACTGTAGCCTACACGCTCCCCAGTCCCCTCATTATATCCAGACTGTAGGCTACACGCTCCCCAGTCCCCTCATTATATCCAGACTGTAGGCTACACGCTCCCCAGTCCCCTCATTATATCTGGACTATAGGCTACACGCTCCCCAGTCCCCTCATTATATCCAGACTGTAGGCTACACGCTCCCCAGTCCCCTCATTATATCCAGACTGTAGGCTACACGCTCCCCAGTCCCCTCATTATATCCAGACTGTAGGCTACACGCTCCCCAGTCCCCTCATTATATCTGGACTGTAGCCTACATGCTCCCCAGTCCCCTCATTATATCTGGACTGTAGCCTACATGCTCCCCAGTCCCCTCATTATATCTGGACTATAGGCTACATGCTCCCCAGTCCCCTCATTATATCTGGACTGTAGCCTACACGCTCCCCAGTCCCCTCATTATATTCAGACTGTAGGCTACACGCTCCCCAGTCCCCTCATTATATCCAGACTGTAGGCTACACGCTCCCCAGTCCCCTCATTATATCTGGACTATAGGCTACACGCTCCCCAGTCCCCTCATTATATCCAGACTGTAGGCTACACGCTCCCCAGTCCCCTCATTATATCCAGACTGTAGGCTACACGCTCCCCAGTCCCCTCATTATATCCAGACTGTAGGCTACACGCTCCCCAGTCCCCTCATTATATCTGGACTGTAGCCTACATGCTCCCCAGTCCCCTCATTATATCTGGACTGTAGCCTACATGCTCCCCAGTCCCCTCATTATATCTGGACTGTAGGCTACATGCTCCCCAGTCCCCTCATTATATCTGGACTGTAGCCTACATGCTCCCCAGTCCCCTCATTATATCTGGACTGTATGCTACACACTCCCCAGTCCCCTCATTATATATGGACTGTAGGCTACACCCTCCCCAGTCCCCTCATTATATCTGGTCTGTATGCTACACGCTCCCCAGTCCCCTCATTATATCTGGACTGTAGGCTACACGCTCCCCAGTCCCCTCATTATATCTGGACCGTAGCCTACACGCTCCCCAGTCCTCTCATTATATCTGGACCGTAGCCTACACGCTCCCCAGTCCCCTCATTATATCTGGACTGTAGGCTACACGCTCCCCAGTCCCCTCATTATATCTGGACTGTAGGCTACACGCTCCCCAGTCCCCTCATTATATCTGGACTGTAGGCTACACGCTCCCCAGTCCCCTCATTATATCTGGACTGTAGGCTACACGCTCCCCAGTCACATCATTATATCTGGACCGTAGCCTACATGCTCCCCAGTCCCCTCATTATATCTGGACTGTAGGCTACACGCTCCCCAGTCCCCTCATTATATCTGGACCGTAGCCTACATGCTCCCCAGTCCCCTCATTATATCTGGACCGTAGCCTACATGCTCCCCAGTCCCCTCATTATATCTGGACCGTAGCCTACATGCTCCCCAGTCCCCTCATTATATCTGGACTATAGGCTACACGCTCCCCAGTCCCCTCATTATATCTGGACCGTAGCCTACATGCTCCCCAGTCCCCTCATTATATCTGGACTATAGCCTACATGCTCCCCAGTCCCCTCATTATATCTGGACTGTAGCCTACATGCTCCCCAGTCCCCTCATTATATCTGGACTGTAGGCTACATGCTCCCCAGTCCCCTCATTATATCTGGACTGTAGCCTACATGCTCCCCAGTCCCCTCATTATATCTGGACTGTAGCCTACATGCTCCCCAGTCCCCTCATTATATCTGGACTGTAGCCTACATGCTCCCCAGTCCCCTCATTATATCTGGACTGTAGCCTAAATGCTCCCCAGTCCCCTCATTATATCTGGACTGTAGCCTACATGCTCCCCAGTCCCCTCATTATATCTGGACTGTAGCCTACATGCTCCCCAGTCCCCTCATTATATCTGGACTGTAGCCTACATGCTCCCCAGTCCCCTCATTATATCTGGACTGTAGGCTACATGCTCCCCAGTCCCCTCATTATATCTGGACTGTAGGCTACACGCTCCCCAGTCCCCTCATTATATATGGACTGTAGGCTACATGCTCCCCAGTCCCCTCATTATATCTGGACTGTAGCCTACATGCTCCCCAGTCCCCTCATTATATCTGGACTGTAGGCTACACGCTCCCCAGTCCTCTCATTATATCTGGACTGTAGCCTACATGCTCCCCAGTCCCCTCATTATATCTGGACTGTAGGCTACATGCTCCCCAGTCCCCTCATTATATCCAGACTGTAGGCTACACGCTCCCCAGTCCTCTCATTATATCCAGACTGTAGGCTACACGCTCCCCAGTCCCCTCATTATATCTGGACAGTAGCCTACACGCTCCCCAGTCCCCTCATTATATCTGGACTGTAGGCTACATGCTCCCCAGTCCCCTCATTATATCTGGACCGTAGCCTACACGCTCCCCAGTCCCCTCATTATATCTGGACTGTAGGCTACACGCTCCCCAGTCCCCTCATTATATCTGGACCGTAGCCTACATGCTCCCCAGTCCCCTCATTATATCTGGACTGTAGGCTACATGCTCCCCAGTCCCCTCATTATATCTGGACTGTAGGCTACACGCTCCCCAGTCCCCTCATTATATCTGGACCCTAGGCTACACGCTCCCCAGTCCCCTCATTATATCTGGACTGTAGGCTACACGCTCCCCAGTCCCCTCATTATATCCAGACTGTAGGCTACACGCTCCCCAGTCCCCTCATTATATCCAGACTGTAGGCTACACGCTCCCCAGTCCCCTCATTATATCCAGACTGTAGGCTACACGCTCCCCAGTCCCCTCATTATATCTGGACTGTAGCCTACACGCTCCCCAGTCCCCTCATTATATCTGGACTGTAGCCTACACGCTCCCCAGTCCCCTCATTATATCCGGACTGTAGGCTACACGCTCCCCAGTCCCCTCGTTATATCTTGACTGTAGGCTGCACGCTCCCCAGTCCCCTCATTATATCTGGACTGTAGCCTACACGCTCCCCAGTCCCCTCATTATATCCAGACTGTAGGCTACACGCTCCCCAGTCCCCTCATTATATCTGGACTGTAGCCTACACGCTCCCCAGTCCCCTCATTATATCCAGACTGTAGGCTACACGCTCCCCAGTCCCCTCATTATATCCAGACTGTAGGCTACACGCTCCCCAGTCCCCTCATTATATCTGGACTGTAGCCTACATGCTCCCCAGTCCCCTCATTATATCTGGACTGTAGCCTACATGCTCCCCAGTCCCCTCATTATATCTGGACTATAGGCTACATGCTCCCCAGTCCCCTCATTATATCTGGACTGTAGCCTACACGCTCCCCAGTCCCCTCATTATATCCAGACTGTAGGCTACACGCTCCCCAGTCCCCTCATTATATCCAGACTGTAGGCTACACGCTCCCCAGTCCCCTCATTATATCTGGACTATAGGCTACACGCTCCCCAGTCCCCTCATTATATCCAGACTGTAGGCTACATGCTCCCCAGTCCCCTCATTATATCCAGACTGTAGGCTACACGCTCCCCAGTCCCCTCATTATATCCAGACTGTAGGCTACACGCTCCCCAGTCCCCTCATTATATCTGGACTGTAGCCTACATGCTCCCCAGTCCCCTCATTATATCTGGACTGTAGGCTACACGCTCCCCAGTCCCCTCATTATATCTGGACTGTAGGCTACACGCTCCCCAGTCCCCTCATTATATCTGGACCGTAGCCTACATGCTCCCCAGTCCCCTCATTATATCTGGACTGTAGGCTACACGCTCCCCAGTCCCCTCATTATATCTGGACCGTAGCCTACATGCTCCCCAGTCCCCTCATTATATCTGGACCGTAGCCTACATGCTCCCCAGTCCCCTCATTATATCTGGACCGTAGCCTACATGCTCCCCAGTCCCCTCATTATATCTGGACTATAGGCTACACGCTCCCCAGTCCCCTCATTATATCTGGACCGTAGCCTACATGCTCCCCAGTCCCCTCATTATATCTGGACTATAGCCTACATGCTCCCCAGTCCCCTCATTATATCTGGACTGTAGCCTACATGCTCCCCAGTCCCCTCATTATATCTGGACTGTAGCCTACATGCTCCCCAGTCCCCTCATTATATCTGGACTGTAGCCTACATGCTCCCCAGTCCCCTCATTATATCTGGACTGTAGCCTACATGCTCCCCAGTCCCCTCATTATATCTGGACTGTAGCCTACATGCTCCCCAGTCCCCTCATTATATCTGGACTGTAGCCTACATGCTCCCCAGTCCCCTCATTATATCTGGACTGTAGGCTACACGCTCCCCAGTCCCCTCATTATATCTGGACTGTAGCCTACATGCTCCCCAGTCCCCTCATTATATCTGGACTGTAGGCTACACGCTCCCCAGTCCCCTCATTATATCTGGACTGTAGCCTACACGCTCCCCAGTCCCCTCATTATATCTGGACTGTAGGCTACATGCTCCCCAGTCCCCTCATTATATCTGGACCGTAGCCTACACGCTCCCCAGTCCCCTCATTATATCTGGACTGTAGGCTACACGCTCCCCAGTCCCCTCATTATATCTGGACCGTAGCCTACATGCTCCCCAGTCCCCTCATTATATCTGGACTGTAGGCTACATGCTCCCCAGTCCCCTCATTATATCTGGACTGTAGGCTACACGCTCCCCAGTCCCCTCATTATATCTGGACCCTAGGCTACACGCTCCCCAGTCCCCTCATTATATCTGGACTGTAGGCTACACGCTCCCCAGTCCCCTCATTATATCCAGACTGTAGGCTACACGCTCCCCAGTCCCCTCATTATATCCAGACTGTAGGCTACACGCTCCCCAGTCCCCTCATTATATCCAGACTGTAGGCTACACGCTCCCCAGTCCCCTCATTATATCTGGACTGTAGCCTACACGCTCCCCAGTCCCCTCATTATATCTGGACTGTAGCCTACACGCTCCCCAGTCCCCTCATTATATCCGGACTGTAGGCTACACGCTCCCCAGTCCCCTCGTTATATCTTGACTGTAGGCTGCACGCTCCCCAGTCCCCTCATTATATCTGGACTGTAGCCTACACGCTCCCCAGTCCCCTCATTATATCCAGACTGTAGGCTACACGCTCCCCAGTCCCCTCATTATATCCAGACTGTAGGCTACACGCTCCCCAGTCCCCTCATTATATCTGGACTGTAGCCTACATGCTCCCCAGTCCCCTCATTATATCTGGACTGTAGCCTACATGCTCCCCAGTCCCCTCATTATATCTGGACTATAGGCTACATGCTCCCCAGTCCCCTCATTATATCCGGACTGTAGCCTACACGCTCCCCAGTCCCCTCATTATATCCAGACTGTAGGCTACACGCTCCCCAGTCCCCTCATTATATCCAGACTGTAGGCTACACGCTCCCCAGTCCCCTCATTATATCTGGACTATAGGCTACATGCTCCCCAGTCCCCTCATTATATCCAGACTGTAGGCTACACGCTCCCCAGTCCCCTCATTATATCCAGACTGTAGGCTACACGCTCCCCAGTCCCCTCATTATATCCAGACTGTAGGCTACACGCTCCCCAGTCCCCTCATTATATCTGGACTGTAGCCTACATGCTCCCCAGTCCCCTCATTATATCTGGACTGTAGGCTACACGCTCCCCAGTCCCCTCATTATATCTGGACCGTAGCCTACATGCTCCCCAGTCCCCTCATTATATCTGGACTGTAGGCTACACGCTCCCCAGTCCCCTCATTATATCTGGACCGTAGTCTACATGCTCCCCAGTCCCCTCATTATATCTGGACCGTAGCCTACATGCTCCCCAGTCCCCTCATTATATCTGGACCGTAGCCTACATGCTCCCCAGTCCCCTCATTATATCTGGACTATAGGCTACACGCTCCCCAGTCCCCTCATTATATCTGGACCGTAGCCTACATGCTCCCCAGTCCCCTCATTATATCTGGACTATAGCCTACATTCTCCCCAGTCCCCTCATTATATCTGGACTGTAGCCTACATGCTCCCCAGTCCCCTCATTATATCTGGACTGTAGGCTACACGCTCCCCAGTCCCCTCATTATATCTGGACCGTAGCCTACATGCTCCCCAGTCCCCTCATTATATCTGGACTGTAGGCTACACGCTCCCCAGTCCCCTCATTATATCTGGACCGTAGCCTACATGCTCCCCAGTCCCCTCATTATATCTGGACCGTAGCCTACATGCTCCCCAGTCCCCTCATTATATCTGGACCGTAGCCTACATGCTCCCCAGTCCCCTCATTATATCTGGACTATAGGCTACACGCTCCCCAGTCCCCTCATTATATCTGGACCGTAGCCTACATGCTCCCCAGTCCCCTCATTATATCTGGACTATAGCCTACATGCTCCCCAGTCCCCTCATTATATCTGGACTGTAGCCTACATGCTCCCCAGTCCCCTCATTATATCTGGACTGTAGGCTACATGCTCCCCAGTCCCCTCATTATATCTGGACTGTAGCCTACATGCTCCCCAGTCCCCTCATTATATCTGGACTGTAGCCTACATGCTCCCCAGTCCCCTCATTATATCTGGACTGTAGCCTACATGCTCCCCAGTCCCCTCATTATATCTGGACTGTAGCCTACATGCTCCCCAGTCCCCTCATTATATCTGGACTGTAGCCTACATGCTCCCCAGTCCCCTCATTATATCTGGACTGTAGGCTACACGCTTCCCAGTCCCCTCATTATATCTGGACTGTAGACTACATGCTCCCCAGTCCCCTCATTATATCTGGACTGTAGGCTACACGCTCCCCAGTCCCCTCATTATATATGGACTGTAGCCTACACGCTCCCCAGTCCCCTCATTATATCTGGACTGTAGCCTACACGCTCCCCAGTCCCCTCATTATATCTGGACTGTAGCCTACATGCTCCCCAGTCCCCTCATTATATCTGGACTGTAGCCTACATGCTCCCCAGTCCCCTCATTATATCTGGACAGTAGCCTACACGCTCCCCAGTCCCCTCATTATATCTGGACTGTAGGCTACATGCTCCCCAGTCCCCTCATTATATCTGGACCGTAGCCTACACGCTCCCCAGTCCCCTCATTATATCTGGACCGTAGCCTACACGCTCCCCAGTCCCCTCATTATATCTGGACTGTAGGCTACACGCTCCCCAGTCCCCTCATTATATCTGGACTGTAGGCTACACGCTCCCCAGTCCCCTCATTATATCTGGACTGTAGGCTACACGCTCCCCAGTCCCCTCATTATATCTGGACTGTAGGCTACACGCTCCCCAGTCCCCTCATTATATCTGGACCGTAGCCTACATGCTCCCCAGTCCCCTCATTATATCTGGACTGTAGGCTACACGCTCCCCAGTCCCCTCATTATATCTGGACCGTAGCCTACATGCTCCCCAGTCCCCTCATTATATCTGGACCGTAGCCTACATGCTCCCCAGTCCCCTCATTATATCTGGACCGTAGCCTACATGCTCCCCAGTCCCCTCATTATATCTGGACTATAGGCTACACGCTCCCCAGTCCCCTCATTATATCTGGACTATAGCCTACATGCTCCCCAGTCCCCTCATTATATCTGGACTGTAGCCTACATGCTCCCCAGTCCCCTCATTATATCTGGACTGTAGGCTACATGCTCCCCAGTCCCCTCATTATATCTGGACTGTAGCCTACATGCTCCCCAGTCCCCTCATTATATCTGGACTGTAGCCTACATGCTCCCCAGTCCCCTCATTATATCTGGACTGTAGCCTACATGCTCCCCAGTCCCCTCATTATATCTGGACTGTAGCCTACATGCTCCCCAGTCCCCTCATTATATCTGGACTGTAGCCTACATGCTCCCCAGTCCCCTCATTATATCTGGACTGTAGCCTACATGCTCCCCAGTCCCCTCATTATATCTGGACTGTAGGCTACACGCTCCCCAGTCCCCTCATTATATCTGGACTGTAGGCTACACGCTCCCCAGTCCCCTCATTATATCTGGACTGTAGCCTACATGCTCCCCAGTCCCCTCATTATATCTGGACTGTAGCCTACACGCTCCCCAGTCCCCTCATTATATCTGGACTGTAGCCTACATGCTCCCCAGTCCCCTCATTATATCTGGACTGTAGGCTACATGCTCCCCAGTCCCCTCATTATATCTGGACTGTAGCCTACATGCTCCCCAGTCCCCTCATTATATCTGGACTGTAGGCTACACGCTCCCCAGTCCTCTCATTATATCTGGACTGTAGCCTACATGCTCCCCAGTCCCCTCATTATATCTGGACTGTAGGCTACATGCTCCCCAGTCCCCTCATTATATCCAGACTGTAGGCTACACGCTCCCCAGTCCTCTCATTATATCCAGACTGTAGGCTACACGCTCCCCAGTCCCCTCATTATATCTGGACCGTAGCCTACACGCTCCCCAGTCCCCTCATTATATCTGGACTGTAGGCTACATGCTCCCCAGTCCCCTCATTATATCTGGACCGTAGCCTACACGCTCCCCAGTCCCCTCATTATATCTGGACTGTAGGCTACACGCTCCCCAGTCCCCTCATTATATCTGGACCGTAGCCTACATGCTCCCCAGTCCCCTCATTATATCTGGCCTATAGGCTACACGCTCCCCAGTCCCCTCATTATATCTGGACCGTAGCCTACATGCTCCCCAGTCCCCTCATTATATCTGGACTGTAGGCTACACGCTCCCCAGTCCCCTCATTATATCTGGACTGTAGGCTACACGCTCCCCAGTCCCCTCATTATATCTGGACTGTAGCCTACATGCTCCCCAGTCCCCTCATTATATCTGGACTGTAGCCTACACGCTCCCCAGTCCCCTCATTATATCTGGACTGTAGCCTACATGCTCCCCAGTCCCCTCATTATATCTGGACTGTAGGCTACATGCTCCCCAGTCCCCTCATTATATCTGGACTGTAGCCTACATGCTCCCCAGTCCCCTCATTATATCTGGACTGTAGGCTACACGCTCCCCAGTCCTCTCATTATATCTGGACTGTAGCCTACATGCTCCCCAGTCCCCTCATTATATCTGGACTGTAGGCTACATGCTCCCCAGTCCCCTCATTATATCCAGACTGTAGGCTACACGCTCCCCAGTCCTCTCATTATATCCAGACTGTAGGCTACACGCTCCCCAGTCCCCTCATTATATCTGGACCGTAGCCTACACGCTCCCCAGTCCCCTCATTATATCTGGACTGTAGGCTACATGCTCCCCAGTCCCCTCATTATATCTGGACCGTAGCCTACACGCTCCCCAGTCCCCTCATTATATCTGGACTGTAGGCTACACGCTCCCCAGTCCCCTCATTATATCTGGACCGTAGCCTACATGCTCCCCAGTCCCCTCATTATATCTGGCCTATAGGCTACACGCTCCCCAGTCCCCTCATTATATCTGGACCGTAGCCTACATGCTCCCCAGTCCCCTCATTATATCTGGACTATAGCCTACATGCTCCCCAGTCCCCTCATTATATCTGGACTATAGCCTACATGCTCCCCAGTCCCCTCATTATATCTGGACTGTAGCCTACATGCTCCCCAGTCCCCTCATTATATCTGGACTGTAGGCTACATGCTCCCCAGTCCCCTCATTATATCTGGACTGTAGCCTACATGCTCCCCAGTCCCCTCATTATATCTGGACTGTAGCCTACATGCTCCCCAGTCCCCTCATTATATCTGGACTGTAGCCTACATGCTCCCCAGTCCCCTCATTATATCTGGACTGTAGCCTACATGCTCCCCAGTCCCCTCATTATATCTGGACTGTAGGCTACATGCTCCCCAGTCCCCTCATTATATCCAGACTGTAGGCTACACGCTCCCCAGTCCTCTCATTATATCCAGACTGTAGGCTACACGCTCCCCAGTCCCCTCATTATATCTGGACCGTAGCCTACACGCTCCCCAGTCCCCTCATTATATCTGGACTGTAGGCTACATGCTCCCCAGTCCCCTCATTATATCTGGACCGTAGCCTACACGCTCCCCAGTCCCCTCATTATATCTGGACTGTAGGCTACACGCTCCCCAGTCCCCTCATTATATCTGGACCGTAGCCTACATGCTCCCCAGTCCCCTCATTATATCTGGACTGTAGCCTACATGCTCCCCAGTCCCCTCATTATATCTGGACAGTAGCCTACACGCTCCCCAGTCCCCTCATTATATCTGGACTGTAGGCTACATGCTCCCCAGTCCCCTCATTATATCTGGACCGTAGCCTACACGCTCCCCAGTCCCCTCATTATATCTGGACCGTAGCCTACACGCTCCCCAGTCCCCTCATTATATCTGGACTGTAGGCTACACGCTCCCCAGTCCCCTCATTATATCTGGACTGTAGGCTACACGCTCCCCAGTCCCCTCATTATATCTGGACTGTAGGCTACACGCTCCCCAGTCCCCTCATTATATCTGGACTGTAGGCTACACGCTCCCCAGTCCCCTCATTATATCTGGACCGTAGCCTACATGCTCCCCAGTCCCCTCATTATATCTGGACTGTAGGCTACACGCTCCCAGTCCCCTCATTATATCTGGACCGTAGCCTACATGCTCCCCAGTCCCCTCATTATATCTGGACCGTAGCCTACATGCTCCCCAGTCCCCTCATTATATCTGGACCGTAGCCTACATGCTCCCCAGTCCCCTCATTATATCTGGACTATAGGCTACACGCTCCCCAGTCCCCTCATTATATCTGGACTGTAGCCTACATGCTCCCCAGTCCCCTCATTATATCTGGACTGTAGCCTACATGCTCCCCAGTCCCCTCATTATATCTGGACTGTAGGCTACACGCTCCCCAGTCCCCTCATTATATCTGGACTGTAGCCTACACGCTCCCCAGTCCCCTCATTATATCTGGACTGTAGCCTACATGCTCCCCAGTCCCCTCATTATATCTGGACTGTAGCCTACATGCTCCCCAGTCCCCTCATTATATCTGGACAGTAGCCTACACGCTCCCCAGTCCCCTCATTATATCTGGACTGTAGGCTACATGCTCCCCAGTCCCCTCATTATATCTGGACCGTAGCCTACACGCTCCCCAGTCCCCTCATTATATCTGGACCGTAGCCTACACGCTCCCCAGTCCCCTCATTATATCTGGACTGTAGGCTACACGCTCCCCAGTCCCCTCATTATATCTGGACTGTAGGCTACACGCTCCCCAGTCCCCTCATTATATCTGGACTGTAGGCTACACGCTCCCCAGTCCCCTCATTATATCTGGACTGTAGGCTACACGCTCCCCAGTCCCCTCATTATATCTGGACCGTAGCCTACATGCTCCCCAGTCCCCTCATTATATCTGGACTGTAGCCTACATGCTCCCCAGTCCCCTCATTATATCTGGACTGTAGGCTACATGCTCCCCAGTCCCCTCATTATATCTGGACTGTAGCCTACATGCTCCCCAGTCCCCTCATTATATCTGGACTGTAGGCTACACGCTCCCCAGTCCTCTCATTATATCTGGACTGTAGCCTACATGCTCCCCAGTCCCCTCATTATATCTGGACTGTAGGCTACATGCTCCCCAGTCCCCTCATTATATCCAGACTGTAGGCTACACGCTCCCCAGTCCTCTCATTATATCCAGACTGTAGGCTACACGCTCCCCAGTCCCCTCATTATATCTGGACCGTAGCCTACACGCTCCCCAGTCCCCTCATTATATCTGGACTGTAGGCTACATGCTCCCCAGTCCCCTCATTATATCTGGACCGTAGCCTACACGCTCCCCAGTCCCCTCATTATATCTGGACTGTAGGCTACACGCTCCCCAGTCCCCTCATTATATCTGGACCGTAGCCTACATGCTCCCCAGTCCCCTCATTATATCTGGCCTATAGGCTACACGCTCCCCAGTCCCCTCATTATATCTGGACCGTAGCCTACATGCTCCCCAGTCCCCTCATTATATCTGGACTATAGGCTACACGCTCCCCAGTTCCCTCCTTATATCCGAACTGTAGGCTACACGCTCCCCAGTCCCCTCATTATATCTGGACCATAGCCTACATGCTCCCCAGTCCCCTCATTATATCTGGACTATAGGCTACACGCTCCCCAGTTCCCTCCTTATATCCGAACTGTAGCCTACATGCTCCCCAGTCCCCTCATTATATCTGGACTATAGGCTACACGCTCCCCAGTTCCCTCCTTATATCCGAACTGTAGGCTACATGCTCCCCAGTCCCCTCATTATATCTGGACTATAGGCTACACGCTCCCCAGTTCCCTCCTTATATCCGAACTGTAGGCTACATGCTCCCCAGTCCCCTCATTATATCTGGACTGTAGGCTACACGCTCCCCAGTCCCCTCGTTATATCTTGACTGTAGGCTACACGCTCCACAGTCCCCTCATTATATCTGGACCGTAGCCTACATGCTCCCCAGTCCCCTCATTATATCTGGACTGTAGAATACACGCTCCCCAGTTCCCTCCTTATATCCGAACTGTAGGCTACATGCTCCCCAGTCCCCTCATTGTATCTTGACTGTAGGCTACACGCTCCTCAGTCCCCTCATTATATATGGACTGTAGGCTACATGCTCCCCAGTCCCCTCGTTATACCTGGACTGTAGGCTACATGCTCCCCAGTCCTCTCGTTATATCTGGACTGTAGGCTACACGTTCCCCAGTCCCCTCATTATATATGGACTGTAGCCTACACGCTCCCCAGTCCCCTCATTATATCTGGACCCTAGGCTACATGCTCCCCAGTCCCCTCGTTATATCCAGACTGTAGGCTACACGCTCCCCAGTCCCCTCATTATATCTGGACTGTAGCCTACACGCTCCCCAGTCCCCTCGTTATATCTGGACTGTAGGCTACATGCTCCCCAGTCCCCTCGTTATATCTGGACTGTAGGCTACACGCTCCCCAGTACCCTCATTATATCTGGACTGTAGGCTACACGCTCCCCAGTCCCCTCATTATATCTGGACCGTAGGCTACACGCTCCCCAGTCCCCTCATTATATCTGGACCGTAGCCTACATGCTCCCCAGTCCCCTCATTATATCTGGACTGTAGGCTACACGCTCCCCAGTCCCCTCATTATATCTGGACCGTAGCCTACATGCTCCCCAGTCCCCTCATTATATCTGGACCGTAGCCTACATGCTCCCCAGTCCCCTCATTATATCTGGACCGTAGCCTACATGCTCCCCAGTCCCCTCATTATATCTGGACTATAGGCTACACGCTCCCCAGTCCCCTCATTATATCTGGACCGTAGCCTACATGCTCCCCAGTCCCCTCATTATATCTGGACTATAGCCTACATGCTCCCCAGTCCCCTCATTATATCTGGACTGTAGCCTACATGTTCCCCAGTCCCCTCATTATATCTGGACTGTAGGCTACATGCTCCCCAGTCCCCTCATTATATCTGGACTGTAGCCTACATGCTCCCCAGTCCCCTCATTATATCTGGACTGTAGCCTACATGCTCCCCAGTCCCCTCATTATATCTGGACTGTAGCCTACATGCTCCCCAGTCCCCTCATTATATCTGGACTGTAGCCTACATGCTCCCCAGTCCCCTCATTATATCTGGACTGTAGCCTACATGCTCCCCAGTCCCCTCATTATATCTGGACTGTAGCCTACATGCTCCCCAGTCCCCTCATTATATCTGGACTGTAGCCTACATGCTCCCCAGTCCCCTCATTATATCTGGACTGTAGGCTACACGCTCCCCAGTCCCCTCATTATATCTGGACTGTAGCCTACACGCTCCCCAGTCCCCTCATTATATCTGGACTGTAGCCTACATGCTCCCCAGTCCCCTCATTATATCTGGACTGTAGCCTACATGCTCCCCAGTCCCTCATTATATCTGGACTGTAGCCTACATGCTCCCCAGTCCCCTCATTATATCTGGACTGTAGGCTACATGCTCCCCAGTCCCCTCATTATATCTGGACTGTAGCCTACATGCTCCCCAGTCCCCTCATTATATCTGGACTGTAGGCTACACGCTCCCCAGTCCTCTCATTATATCTGGACTGTAGCCTACATGCTCCCCAGTCCCCTCATTATATCTGGACTGTAGGCTACATGCTCCCCAGTCCCCTCATTATATCCAGACTGTAGGCTACACGCTCCCCAGTCCTCTCATTATATCCAGACTGTAGGCTACACGCTCCCCAGTCCCCTCATTATATCTGGACCGTAGCCTACACGCTCCCCAGTCCCCTCATTATATCTGGACTGTAGGCTACATGCTCCCCAGTCCCCTCATTATATCTGGACCGTAGCCTACACGCTCCCCAGTCCCCTCATTATATCTGGCCTATAGGCTACACGCTCCCCAGTCCCCTCATTATATCTGGACCGTAGCCTACATGCTCCCCAGTCCCCTCATTATATCTGGACTATAGGCTACACGCTCCCCAGTTCCCTCCTTATATCCGAACTGTAGCCTACATGCTCCCCAGTCCCCTCATTATATCTGGACTATAGGCTACACGCTCCCCAGTTCCCTCCTTATATCCGAACTGTATCCTACATGCTCCCCAGTCCCCTCATTATATCTGGACTGTAGGCTACACGCTCCCCAGTCCCCTCATTATATCTGGACCGTAGCCTACATGCTCCCCAGTCCCCTCATTATATCTGGACTATAGGCTACACGCTCCCCAGTTCCCTCCTTATATCCGAACTGTAGGCTACATGATCCCCAGTCCCCTCATTATATCTGGACTATAGGCTACACGCTCCCCAGTTCCCTCCTTATATCCGAACTGTAGGCTACATGCTCCCCAGTCCCCTCATTATATCTGGACTGTAGGCTACACGCTCCCCAGTCCCCTCGTTATATCTTGACTGTAGGCTACACGCTCCTCAGTCCCCTCATTATATCTGGACTGTAGGCTACATGCTCCCCAGTCACCTCGTTATACCTGGACTGTAGGCTACATGCTCCCCAGTCCTCTCGTTATATCTGGACTGTAGGCTACACGTTCCCCAGTCCCCTCATTATATCTGGACCCTAGGCTACATGCTCCCCAGTCCCCTCGTTATATCCAGACTGTAGGCTACACGCTCCCCAGTCCCCTCATTATATCTGGACTGTAGCCTACACGCTCCCCAGTCCCCTCGTTATATCTGGACTGTAGGCTACACGCTCCCCAGTCCCCTCGTTATATCTTGACTGTAGGCTACACGCTCCTCAGTCCCCTCATTATATCTGGACTGTAGGCTACATGCTCCCCAGTCCCCTCATTATATCTGGACTGTAGGCTACATGCTCCCCAGTCCCCTCATTATATCTGGACTGTAGCCTACATGCTCCCCAGTCCCCTCATTATATCTGGACTGTAGGCTACACGCTCCCCAGTCCCCTCATTATATCTGGACTGTAGCCTACACGCTCCCCAGTCCCCTCATTATATCTGGACTGTAGCCTACACGCTCCCCAGTCCCCTCATTATATCTGGACTGTAGCCTACATGCTCCCCAGTCCCCTCATTATATCTGGACTGTAGCCTACATGCTCCCCAGTCCCCTCATTATATCTGGACTGTAGGCTACATGCTCCCCAGTCCCCTCATTATATCTGGACTGTAGCCTACATGCTCCCCAGTCCCCTCATTATATCTGGACTGTAGGCTACACGCTCCCCAGTCCTCTCATTATATCTGGACTGTAGCCTACATGCTCCCCAGTCCCCTCATTATATCTGGACTGTAGGCTACATGCTCCCCAGTCCCCTCATTATATCCAGACTGTAGGCTACACGCTCCCCAGTCCTCTCATTATCCAGACTGTAGGCTACACGCTCCCCAGTCCCCTCATTATATCTGGACCGTAGCCTACACGCTCCCCAGTCCCCTCATTATATCTGGACTGTAGGCTACATGCTCCCCAGTCCCCTCATTATATCTGGACTGTAGGCTACACGCTCCCCAGTCCCCTCATTATATCTGGACCGTAGCCTACATGCTCCCCAGTCCCCTCATTATATCTGGCCTATAGGCTACACGCTCCCCAGTCCCCTCGTTATATCTGGACTGTAGGCTACATGCTCCCCAGTCCCCTCGTTATATCTGGACTGTAGGCTATACGCTCCCCAGTCCCCTCGTTATATCTGGACTGTAGGCTACATGCTCCCCAGTACCCTCGTTATATCTTGACTGTAGGCTACATGCTCCCCAGTCCCCTCGTTATATATTGACTGTAGGCTACACGCTCCCCAGTCCCCTCATTATATCTGGACTGTAGGCTACACGTTCCCCAGTTCCCTCGTTATATCCGCACTGTAGGCTACACGCTCCCCAGTCCCCTCATTATAAACGGACTGTAGGCTACATGCTCCCCAGTCCCCTCGTTATATCTGGACTGTAGGCTACATGCTCCCCAGTCCCCTCGTTATATCTGGACTGTAGGCTACACGCTCCCCAGTCCCCTTGTTATATCCGGACTGTGGGCTACATGCTCCCCAGTCCCCTCGTTATATCTTGACTGTAGGCTACATGCTCCCCAGTCCCCTCGTTATATCCGGACTGTAGGCTACATGCTCCCCAGTCCCCTCGTTATATCTTGACTGTAGGCTACATGCTCCCCAGTCCCCTCGTTATATCTTGACTGTAGGCTACACGCACCCCAGTCCCCTCGTTATATCCGGACTGTAGGCTACATGCTCCCCAGTCCCCTCGTTATATCTGGACTGTAGGCTACACGCTCCGCAGTCCCCTCATTATATCTGGACTGTAGGCTACACGCTCCGCAGTCCCCTCATTATATCTGGACCGTAGCCTACACGCTCCCCAGTCCCCTCATTATATCCGGACTGTAGGCTACACGCTCCCCAGTCCCCTCATTATATCTGGACTGTAGGCTACATGCTCCCCAGTCCCCTCATTATATCTTGACTGTAGGCTACACGCTCCCCAGTCCCCTCATTATATCTGGACTGTAGGCTACACGCTCCCCAGTCCTCTCATTATATCCGGCTGTAGGCTACACGCTCCCCAGTCCTCTCATTATATCCGGACTGTAGGCTACACGCTCCCCAGTCCTCTCATTATATCCGGACTGTAGGCTACACGCTCCCCAGTCCTCTCATTATATCTGGACTGTAGGCTACACGCTCCCCAGTCCCCTCATTATAACTGGACTGTAGGCTACACGCTCCCCAGTCCCCTCATTATATCTGGACTGTAGGCTACATGCTCCCCAGTCCCCTCATCATATCCGGACTGTAGGCTACATGCTCCCCAGTCCCCTCGTTATATCTGGACTGTAGGCTACATGCTCCCCAGTCCCCTCGTTATATCTGGACTGTAGGCTACACGCTCCCCAGTCCCCTCATTATATCTGGACTGTAGGCTACATGCTCCCCAGTCCCCTCATTATATCCAGACTGTAGGCTACACGCTCCCCAGTCCTCTCATTATATCCAGACTGTAGGCTACACGCTCCCCAGTCCCCTCATTATATCTGGACCGTAGCCTACACGCTCCCCAGTCCCCTCATTATATCTGGACTGTAGGCTACACGGTCCCCAGTCCCCTCATTATATCTGGACCGTAGCCTACATGCTCCCCAGTCCCCTCATTATATCTGGCCTATAGGCTACACGCTCCCCAGTCCCCTCGTTATATCTGGACTGTAGGCTACATGCTCCCCAGTCCCCTCGTTATATCTGGACTGTAGGCTATACGCTCCCCAGTCCCCTCGTTATATCTGGACTGTAGGCTACATGCTCCCCAGTACCCTCGTTATATCTTGACTGTAGGCTACATGCTCCCCAGTCCCCTCGTTATATATTGACTGTAGGCTACACGCTCCCCAGTCCCCTCATTATATCTGGACTGTAGGCTACACGTTCCCCAGTTCCCTCGTTATATCCGCACTGTAGGCTACACGCTCCCCAGTCCCCTCATTATAAACGGACTGTAGGCTACATGCTCCCCAGTCCCCTCGTTATATCTGGACTGTAGGCTACATGCTCCCCAGTCCCCTCGTTATATCTGGACTGTAGGCTACACGCTCCCCAGTCCCCTTGTTATATCCGGACTGTAGGCTACATGCTCCCCAGTCCCCTCGTTATATCTTGACTGTAGGCTACACGCTCCCCAGTCCCCTCGTTATATCCGGACTGTAGGCTACATGCTCCCCAGTCCCCTCGTTATATCTTGACTGTAGGCTACATGCTCCCCAGTCCCCTCGTTATATCTTGACTGTAGGCTACACGCACCCCAGTCCCCTCGTTATATCCGGACTGTAGGCTACATGCTCCCCAGTCCCCTCGTTATATCTGGACTGTAGGCTACATGCTCCGCAGTCCCCTCATTATATCTGGACTGTAGGCTACACGCTCCGCAGTCCCCTCATTATATCTGGACCGTAGCCTACACGCTCCCCAGTCCCCTCATTATATCCGGACTGTAGGCTACACGCTCCCCAGTCCCCTCATTATATCTGGACTGTAGGCTACATGCTCCCCAGTCCCCTCATTATATCTGGACTGTAGGCTACATGCTCCCCAGTCCCCTCATTATTTCTTGACTGTAGGCTACACGCTCCCCAGTCCCCTCATTATATCTGGACTGTAGGCTACACGCTCCCCAGTCCTCTCATTATATCCGGCTGTAGGCTACACGCTCCCCAGTCCTCTCATTATATCCGGACTGTATGCTACACGCTCCCCAGTCCTCTCATTATATCCGGACTGTAGGCTACACGCTCCCCAGTCCTCTCATTATATCTGGACTGTAGGCTACACGCTCCCCAGTCCCCTCATTATATCTGGACTGTAGGCAACACGCTCCCCAGTCCCCTCATTATATCTGGACTGTAGGCTACACTCTCCCCAGTCCCCTCGTTATATCTGGACTGTAGGCTACACGCTCCCCAGTCCCCTCGTTATATCCGGACTGTAGGCTACACGCTCCCCAGTCACCTCATTATATCTGGACTGTAGGCTACACGCTCCCAGTCCCTCGTTATATCTGGACTGTAGGCTACACGCTCCCCAGTCCCCTCATTATATATGGACTGTAGCCTACACGCTCCCCAGTCCCCTCGTTATATCTGGACTGTAGGCTACATGCTCCCCAGTCCCCTCGTTATATCCGGACTGTAGGCTACACGCTCCCCAGTCCCCTCATTATATCTGGACTGTAGGCTACATGCTCCCCAGTCCCCTCATTATATATGGACTGTAGGCTACACGCTCCCCAGTCCCCTCGTTATATCTGGACTGTAGGCTACATGCTCCCCAGTCCCCTCGTTATATCTGGACTGTAGGCTACATGCTCCCCAGACCCCTCATTATATCTGGACTGTAGGCTACACGCTCCCCAGTCCCCTCATTATATCCGCACTGTAGGCTACATGCTCCCCAGTCCCCTCATTATATCCGGACTGTAGGCTACACGCTCCCCAGTCCCCTCATTATATCTGGACTGTAGGCTACATGCTCCCCAGTCCCCTCATTATATCTGGACTGTAGGCTCTATGCTCCCCAGTCCCCTCGTTATATCTTGACTGTAGGCTACACGCACCCCAGTCCCCTCGTTATATCCGGACTGTAGGCTACATGCTCCCCAGTCCCCTCGTTATATCTGGACTGTAGGCTACATGCTCCGCAGTCCCCTCATTATATCTGGACTGTAGGCTACACGCTCCGCAGTCCCCTCATTATATCTGGACCGTAGCCTACACGCTCCCCAGTCCCCTCATTATATCCGGACTGTAGGCTACACGCTCCCCAGTCCCCTCATTATATCTGGACTGTAGGCTACATGCTCCCCAGTCCCCTCATTATATCTGGACTGTAGGCTACATGCTCCCCAGTCCCCTCATTATTTCTTGACTGTAGGCTACACGCTCCCCAGTCCCCTCATTATATCTGGACTGTAGGCTACACGCTCCCCAGTCCTCTCATTATATCCGGCTGTAGGCTACACGCTCCCCAGTCCTCTCATTATATCCGGACTGTATGCTACACGCTCCCCAGTCCTCTCATTATATCCGGACTGTAGGCTACACGCTCCCCAGTCCTCTCATTATATCTGGACTGTAGGCTACACGCTCCCCAGTCCCCTCATTATATCTGGACTGTAGGCAACACGCTCCCCAGTCCCCTCATTATATCTGGACTGTAGGCTACACTCTCCCCAGTCCCCTCGTTATATCTGGACTGTAGGCTACACGCTCCCCAGTCCCCTCGTTATATCCGGACTGTAGGCTACACGCTCCCCAGTCACCTCATTATATCTGGACTGTAGGCTACACGCTCCCCAGTCCCTCGTTATATCTGGACTGTAGGCTACACGCTCCCCAGTCCCTCATTATATATGGACTGTAGCCTACACGCTCCCCAGTCCCTCGTTATATCTGGACTGTAGGCTACATGCTCCCCAGTCCCTCGTTATATCCGGACTGTAGGCTACACGCTCCCCAGTCCCCTCATTATATCTGGACTGTAGGCTACATGCTCCCCAGTCCCCTCATTATATATGGACTGTAGGCTACACGCTCCCCAGTCCCTCGTTATATCTGGACTGTAGGCTACATGCTCCCCAGTCCCCTCGTTATATCTGGACTGTAGGCTACATGCTCCCCAGACCCCTCATTATATCTGGACTGTAGGCTACACGCTCCCCAGTCCCCTCATTATATCCGCACTGTAGGCTACATGCTCCCCAGTCCCCTCATTATATCCGGACTGTAGGCTACACGCTCCCCAGTCCCCTCATTATATCTGGACTGTAGGCTACATGCTCCCCAGTCCCCTCATTATATCTGGACTGTAGGCTCTATGCTCCCCAGTCCCCTCATTATATCTGGACTGTAGCCTACACGCTCCCCAGTCCCCTCGTTATATCCGCACTGTAGGCTACACTCTCCCCAGTCCCCTCATTATATATGGACTGTAGGTTACACACTCCCCAGTCCCCTCATTATATATGGACTGTAGGTTACACGCTCCCCAGTCCCCTCATTATATCTGGACTGTAGGCTACATGCTCCCCAGTCCCCTTGTTATATCCGGACTGTAGGCTACACGCTCCCCAGTCCCCTCATTATATCTGGACTGTAGGCTAAATGCTCCCCAGTCCCCTCATTATATCTGGACTGTAGGCTCTATGCTCCCCAGTCCCCTCATTATATCTGGACTGTAGCCTACACGCTCCCCAGTCCCCTCGTTATATCCGCACTGTAGGCTACACTCTCCCCAGTCCCCTCATTATATATGGACTGTAGGTTACACGCTCCCCAGTCCCCTCATTATATATGGACTGTAGGTTACACGCTCCCCAGTCCCCTCGTTATATCCGGACTGTAGGCTACATGCTCCCCAGTCCCCTCGTTATATACGGACTGTAGGCTACATGCTCCCCAGTCCCCTCGTTATATCTGGACTGTAGGCTACACGCTCCCCAGTCCCCTCATTATATCCGGACTGTAGGCTACATGCTCCCCAGTCCCCTCGTTATATCTGGACTGTAGGCTACACGCTCCCCAGTCCCCTCGTTATATCTGGACTGTAGGCTACATCCTCCCCAGTCCCCTCATTATATATGGACTGTAGGCTACAGGCTCCCCAGTCCCCTCATTTTATCTGGACTGTAGGCTACATGCTCCCCAGTCCCTCGTTATATCCAGACTGTACGCTACACGCTCCCCAGTCCCTCGTTATATCTGGACTGTAGGCTACATGCTCCCCAGTCCCTCGTTATAGCCAGACTGTAGGCTACACGCTCCCCAGTCCCCTTGTTATATCTGGACTGTAGGCTACATGCTCCCCAGTCCCCTCGTTATAGCCAGACTGTAGGCTACACGCTCCCCAGTCCCCTTGTTATATCTGGACTGTAGGCTACATGCTCCCCAGTCCCCTCGTTATATCCAGACTGTACGCTACACGCTCCCCAGTCCCCTCGTTATATCTGGACTGTAGGCTACATGCTCCCCAGTCCCCTCGTTATAGCCAGACTGTAGGCTACACGCTCCCCAGTCCCCTTGTTATATCTGGACTGTAGGCTACATGCTCCCCAGTCCCCTCGTTATAGCCAGACTGTAGGCTACACGCTCCCCAGTCCCCTCATTATATCTGGACCGTAGCCTACACGCTCCCCAGTCCCCTCATTATATCTGGACTGTAGGCTACACGGTCCCCAGTCCCCTCATTATATCTGGACCGTAGCCTACATGCTCCCCAGTCCCCTCATTATATCTGGCCTATAGGCTACACGCTCCCCAGTCCCCTCGTTATATCTGGACTGTAGGCTACATGCTCCCCAGTCCCCTCGTTATATCTGGACTGTAGGCTATACGCTCCCCAGTCCCCTCATTATATCTGGACTGTAGGCTACATGCTCCCCAGTCCCCTCATTATATCTGGACTGTAGGCTACATGCTCCCCAGTCCCCTCATTATTTCTTGACTGTAGGCTACACGCTCCCCAGTCCCCTCATTATATCTGGACTGTAGGCTACACGCTCCCCAGTCCTCTCATTATATCCGGCTGTAGGCTACACGCTCCCCAGTCCTCTCATTATATCCGGACTGTATGCTACACGCTCCCCAGTCCTCTCATTATATCCGGACTGTAGGCTACACGCTCCCCAGTCCTCTCATTATATCTGGACTGTAGGCTACACGCTCCCCAGTCCCCTCATTATATCTGGACTGTAGGCAACACGCTCCCCAGTCCCCTCATTATATCTGGACTGTAGGCTACACTCTCCCCAGTCCCCTCGTTATATCTGGACTGTAGGCTACACGCTCCCCAGTCCCCTCGTTATATCCGGACTGTAGGCTACACGCTCCCCAGTCACCTCATTATATCTGGACTGTAGGCTACACGCTCCCCAGTCCCCTCGTTATATCTGGACTGTAGGCTACACGCTCCCCAGTCCCCTCATTATATATGGACTGTAGCCTACACGCTCCCCAGTCCCCTCGTTATATCTGGACTGTAGGCTACATGCTCCCCAGTCCCCTCGTTATATCCGGACTGTAGGCTACACGCTCCCCAGTCCCCTCATTATATCTGGACTGTAGGCTACATGCTCCCCAGTCCCCTCATTATATATGGACTGTAGGCTACACGCTCCCCAGTCCCCTCGTTATATCTGGACTGTAGGCTACATGCTCCCCAGTCCCCTCGTTATATCTGGACTGTAGGCTACATGCTCCCCAGACCCCTCATTATATCTGGACTGTAGGCTACACGCTCCCCAGTCCCCTCATTATATCCGCACTGTAGGCTACATGCTCCCCAGTCCCCTCATTATATCCGGACTGTAGGCTACACGCTCCCCAGTCCCCTCATTATATCTGGACTGTAGGCTACATGCTCCCCAGTCCCCTCATTATATCTGGACTGTAGGCTCTATGCTCCCCAGTCCCCTCATTATATCTGGACTGTAGCCTACACGCTCCCCAGTCCCCTCGTTATATCCGCACTGTAGGCTACACTCTCCCCAGTCCCCTCATTATATATGGACTGTAGGTTACACACTCCCCAGTCCCCTCATTATATATGGACTGTAGGTTACACGCTCCCCAGTCCCCTCATTATATCTGGACTGTAGGCTACATGCTCCCCAGTCCCCTTGTTATATCCGGACTGTAGGCTACACGCTCCCCAGTCCCCTCATTATATCTGGACTGTAGGCTAAATGCTCCCCAGTCCCCTCATTATATCTGGACTGTAGGCTCTATGCTCCCCAGTCCCCTCATTATATCTGGACTGTAGCCTACACGCTCCCCAGTCCCCTCGTTATATCCGCACTGTAGGCTACACTCTCCCCAGTCCCCTCATTATATATGGACTGTAGGTTACACGCTCCCCAGTCCCCTCATTATATATGGACTGTAGGTTACACGCTCCCCAGTCCCCTCGTTATATCCGGACTGTAGGCTACATGCTCCCCAGTCCCCTCGTTATATACGGACTGTAGGCTACATGCTCCCCAGTCCCCTCGTTATATCTGGACTGTAGGCTACACGCTCCCCAGTCCCCTCATTATATCCGGACTGTAGGCTACATGCTCCCCAGTCCCCTCGTTATATCTGGACTGTAGGCTACACGCTCCCCAGTCCCCTCGTTATATCTGGACTGTAGGCTACATCCTCCCCAGTCCCCTCATTATATATGGACTGTAGGCTACAGGCTCCCCAGTCCCCTCATTTTATCTGGACTGTAGGCTACATGCTCCCCAGTCCCCTCGTTATATCCAGACTGTACGCTACACGCTCCCCAGTCCCCTCGTTATATCTGGACTGTAGGCTACATGCTCCCCAGTCCCCTCGTTATAGCCAGACTGTAGGCTACACGCTCCCCAGTCCCCTTGTTATATCTGGACTGTAGGCTACATGCTCCCCAGTCCCCTCGTTATAGCCAGACTGTAGGCTACACGCTCCCCAGTCCCCTTGTTATATCTGGACTGTAGGCTACATGCTCCCCAGTCCCCTCGTTATATCCAGACTGTACGCTACACGCTCCCCAGTCCCCTCGTTATATCTGGACTGTAGGCTACATGCTCCCCAGTCCCCTCGTTATAGCCAGACTGTAGGCTACACGCTCCCCAGTCCCCTTGTTATATCTGGACTGTAGGCTACATGCTCCCCAGTCCCCTCGTTATAGCCAGACTGTAGGCTACACGCTCCCCAGTCCCCTCATTATATCTGGACCGTAGCCTACACGCTCCCCAGTCCCCTCATTATATCTGGACTGTAGGCTACACGGTCCCCAGTCCCCTCATTATATCTGGACCGTAGCCTACATGCTCCCCAGTCCCCTCATTATATCTGGCCTATAGGCTACACGCTCCCCAGTCCCCTCGTTATATCTGGACTGTAGGCTACATGCTCCCCAGTCCCTCGTTATATCTGGACTGTAGGCTATACGCTCCCCAGTCCCCTCGTTATATCTGGACTGTAGGCTACATGCTCCCCAGTACCCTCGTTATATCTTGACTGTAGGCTACATGCTCCCCAGTCCCCTCGTTATATATTGACTGTAGGCTACACGCTCCCCAGTCCCCTCATTATATCTGGACTGTAGGCTACACGTTCCCCAGTTCCCTCGTTATATCCGCACTGTAGGCTACACGCTCCCCAGTCCCCTCATTATAAACGGACTGTAGGCTACATGCTCCCCAGTCCCCTCGTTATATCTGGACTGTAGGCTACATGCTCCCCAGTCCCCTCGTTATATCTGGACTGTAGGCTACACGCTCCCCAGTCCCCTTGTTATATCCGGACTGTAGGCTACATGCTCCCCAGTCCCCTCGTTATATCTTGACTGTAGGCTACACGCTCCCCAGTCCCCTCGTTATATCCGGACTGTAGGCTACATGCTCCCCAGTCCCCTCGTTATATCTTGACTGTAGGCTACATGCTCCCCAGTCCCCTCGTTATATCTTGACTGTAGGCTACACGCACCCCAGTCCCCTCGTTATATCCGGACTGTAGGCTACATGCTCCCCAGTCCCCTCGTTATATCTGGACTGTAGGCTACATGCTCCGCAGTCCCCTCATTATATCTGGACTGTAGGCTACACGCTCCGCAGTCCCCTCATTATATCTGGACCGTAGCCTACACGCTCCCCAGTCCCCTCATTATATCCGGACTGTAGGCTACACGCTCCCCAGTCCCCTCATTATATCTGGACTGTAGGCTACATGCTCCCCAGTCCCCTCATTATATCTGGACTGTAGGCTACATGCTCCCCAGTCCCCTCATTATTTCTTGACTGTAGGCTACACGCTCCCAGTCCCCTCATTATATCTGGACTGTAGGCTACACGCTCCCCAGTCCTCTCATTATATCCGGCTGTAGGCTACACGCTCCCCAGTCCTCTCATTATATCCGGACTGTATGCTACACGCTCCCCAGTCCTCTCATTATATCCGGACTGTAGGCTACACGCTCCCAGTCCTCTCATTATATCTGGACTGTAGGCTACACGCTCCCCAGTCCCCTCATTATATCTGGACTGTAGGCAACACGCTCCCCAGTCCCCTCATTATATCTGGACTGTAGGCTACACTCTCCCCAGTCCCTCGTTATATCTGGACTGTAGGCTACACGCTCCCCAGTCCCCTCGTTATATCCGGACTGTAGGCTACACGCTCCCCAGTCACCTCATTATATCTGGACTGTAGGCTACACGCTCCCAGTCCCTCGTTATATCTGGACTGTAGGCTACACGCTCCCCAGTCCCCTCATTATATATGGACTGTAGCCTACACGCTCCCCAGTCCCCTCGTTATATCTGGACTGTAGGCTACATGCTCCCCAGTCCCCTCGTTATATCCGGACTGTAGGCTACACGCTCCCCAGTCCCCTCATTATATCTGGACTGTAGGCTACATGCTCCCCAGTCCCCTCATTATATATGGACTGTAGGCTACACGCTCCCCAGTCCCCTCGTTATATCTGGACTGTAGGCTACATGCTCCCCAGTCCCCTCGTTATATCTGGACTGTAGGCTACATGCTCCCCAGACCCCTCATTATATCTGGACTGTAGGCTACACGCTCCCCAGTCCCCTCATTATATCCGCACTGTAGGCTACATGCTCCCCAGTCCCCTCATTATATCCGGACTGTAGGCTACACGCTCCCCAGTCCCCTCATTATATCTGGACTGTAGGCTACATGCTCCCCAGTCCCCTCATTATATCTGGACTGTAGGCTCTATGCTCCCCAGTCCCCTCATTATATCTGGACTGTAGCCTACACGCTCCCCAGTCCCCTCGTTATATCCGCACTGTAGGCTACACTCTCCCCAGTCCCCTCATTATATATGGACTGTAGGTTACACACTCCCCAGTCCCTCATTATATATGGACTGTAGGTTACACGCTCCCCAGTCCCCTCATTATATCTGGACTGTAGGCTACATGCTCCCCAGTCCCCTTGTTATATCCGGACTGTAGGCTACACGCTCCCCAGTCCCCTCATTATATCTGGACTGTAGGCTAAATGCTCCCCAGTCCCCTCATTATATCTGGACTGTAGGCTCTATGCTCCCCAGTCCCCTCATTATATCTGGACTGTAGCCTACACGCTCCCCAGTCCCCTCGTTATATCCGCACTGTAGGCTACACTCTCCCCAGTCCCCTCATTATATATGGACTGTAGGTTACACGCTCCCCAGTCCCTCATTATATATGGACTGTAGGTTACACGCTCCCCAGTCCCTCGTTATATCCGGACTGTAGGCTACATGCTCCCCAGTCCCCTCGTTATATACGGACTGTAGGCTACATGCTCCCCAGTCCCTCGTTATATCTGGACTGTAGGCTACACGCTCCCCAGTCCCCTCATTATATCCGGACTGTAGGCTACATGCTCCCCAGTCCCCTCGTTATATCTGGACTGTAGGCTACACGCTCCCCAGTCCCTCGTTATATCTGGACTGTAGGCTACATCCTCCCCAGTCCCCTCATTATATATGGACTGTAGGCTACAGGCTCCCCAGTCCCCTCATTTTATCTGGACTGTAGGCTACATGCTCCCCAGTCCCCTCGTTATATCCAGACTGTACGCTACACGCTCCCCAGTCCCCTCGTTATATCTGGACTGTAGGCTACATGCTCCCCAGTCCCTCGTTATAGCCAGACTGTAGGCTACACGCTCCCCAGTCCCCTTGTTATATCTGGACTGTAGGCTACATGCTCCCCAGTCCCTCGTTATAGCCAGACTGTAGGCTACACGCTCCCCAGTCCCCTTGTTATATCTGGACTGTAGGCTACATGCTCCCCAGTCCCCTCGTTATATCCAGACTGTACGCTACACGCTCCCCAGTCCCCTCGTTATATCTGGACTGTAGGCTACATGCTCCCCAGTCCCCTCGTTATAGCCAGACTGTAGGCTACACGCTCCCCAGTCCCCTTGTTATATCTGGACTGTAGGCTACATGCTCCCCAGTCCCCTCGTTATAGCCAGACTGTAGGCTACACGCTCCCCAGTCCCCTCGTTATATCCAGACTGTACGCTACACGCTCCCCAGTCCTCTCGTTATATCTGGACTGTAGGCTACATGCTCCCCAGTCCCCTTGTTATATCTGGACTGTAGGCTACACGCTCCCCAGTCCCCTCATTATATCCGGACTGTAGGCTACACGCTCCCCAGTCCCCTCATTATATCCGGACTGTAGGCTACATGCTCCCCAGTCCCCTCATTATATATGGACTGTAGGCTACATGCTCCCCAGTCCCCTCGTTATATCTGGACTGTAGGCTACATGCTCCCCAGTCCCCTCGTTATATCTGGACTGTAGGCTACATCCTCCCCAGTCCCCTCATTATATATGGACTGTAGGCTACACGCTCCCCAGTCCCCTCATTATATCTGGACTGTAGGCTACATGCTCCCCAGTCCCCTCGTTATATCCAGACTGTACGCTACACGCTCCCCAGTCCTCTCGTTATATCTGGACTGTAGGCTACATGCTCCCCAGTCCCCTCGTTATAGCCAGACTGTAGGCTACACGCTCCCCAGTCCCCTTGTTATATCTGGACTGTAGGCTACATGCTCCCCAGTCCCCTCGTTATAGCCAGACTGTAGGCTACACGCTCCCCAGTCCCCTCGTTATATCCAGACTGTACGCTACACGCTCCCCAGTCCTCTCGTTATATCTGGACTGTAGGCTACATGCTCCCCAGTCCCCTCGTTATAGCCAGACTGTAGGCTACACGCTCCCCAGTCCCCTTGTTATATCTGGACTGTAGGCTACACGCTCCCCAGTCCCCTCGTTATAGCCAGACTGTAGGCTACATGCTCCCCAGTCCCCTTGTTATATCTGGACTGTAGGCTACACGCTCCCCAGTCCCCTTGTTATATCTGGACTGTAGGCTACACGCTCCCCAGTCCCCTTGTTATATCTGGACTGTAGGCTACATGCTCCCCAGTCCCCTCGTTATAGCCAGACTGTAGGCTACACGCTCCCCAGTCCCCTCGTTATATCCAGACTGTACGCTACACGCTCCCCAGTCCTCTCGTTATATCTGGACTGTAGGCTACATGCTCCCCAGTCCCCTCGTTATAGCCAGATTGTAGGCTACACGCTCCCCAGTCCCCTTGTTATATCTGGACTGTAGGCTACATGCTCCCCAGTCCCCTCATTATATCCAGACTGTAGGCTACACGCTCCCCAGTCCCCTTGTTATATCTGGACTGTAGGCTACATGCTCCCCAGTCCCCTCGTTATAGCCAGACTGTAGGCTACACGCTCCCCAGTCCCCTTGTTATATCTGGACTGTAGGCTACTTGTTCCAACAAATATAATGGACAGTGTCGTGACTTGACTTTAACATTCATCTGAAGACTGTTATTTATCGAAATAAACTAATCATATAACAATTAACTCATTAGGATCTGAGGCACCACGACAGCGGTTCTTTAAAGAGTTACCATCTCCCAAATTAAACTCTGAAAGGTCTTTACATTTTGCATCTATAAACATTCAAATTATTAATCATAACCTCGTATCATATCACCATTGTGAACATTCATAACCTCTTTGCATATGCAAAAACCCAAGCCTTACTTATAATACAGTACTACACAAATTGGTTTAATTATTTATTTACTAGCTAATTAAATGGGAACATAGGATAAACACACACTCTACACCGGTTATTGATTGGAGACGTAATACTCTGAATGACAACAACATGGATGCTTCTTGGTGACAGGGGGCAGTATTTTCACGTCCGAATGAAATGCATACCCAACTTAAACTGCCTGCTACTCATCCCCAGAAGATAAGATATGCACATTATTAGTAGATTTGGATGGAAAACACTATGACGTTTCTAAAACTGTTTGAATCATGCCTGTGAATCATGCCTGTGAGTATAACAGAACTTATTTAGCAGGCGAAACCCCGAAGACAAACCATTCAGATTTTTTATTTGTTTGAGGTCACTCTCTTTTCAAAGTTTTTCATTGGGAATCCAGATTTCTAAGGGACCTTCTTGCAGTTTCTACCGCTTCCACTGAATGTTACCAGTCTTTAGAAATTGGTTGAGGTTTTTCCTTTGTGTAATGAAGAAGTAACCCTGTTCAAAACAAGGGTCACTTGTAGTATACTGTTAGATAGAGGCGCGTGACCAGAAAGCTAGCTACAGTTTGTTTTCCTCCTGTATTGAACACAGATCATCCCGTCTTCAATTTTATCGATTATTTACATAAAACAATGCCGAAAGTTGTATTACAAAAGTCGTTTGAAATGTTTTTGCAAAGTTTACAGGTAACTTTTGAGATATTTTGTAGTCACATTGCGCAAGTTGGAACCGGTGTTTTTCTGGATCAATAACGCCAAATAAATGGACATTTTGGATATATTTCGACAGAATTAATCAAACAAAAGGACATTTGTGATGTTTAATGGACATATTGGAGTGCCAACAAAAGAAGCTCGTCAAAGGTAAGGCATGAATTATATTTTTATTTCTGCGTTTTGTGTTGCGCCTACAGTGTTGAAATAAGCTTGTCTCTCTTCGTTTACGGAGGTGCTATCCGCAGATAATAGCATCGTTTGCTTTCGCCGAAAAGCCTTTTTGAAATCTGACATGTTGGCTGGATTCACAACAAGTGTAGTTTGCTATCTTGCATGTGTGATTTAATGAAAGTTAGATTTTTATAGTAATTTATTTGAATTTGGCGCTCTGCATTTTCCCTGGCTTTTGGCCAGGTGGTAGTGTCCCACATATCCCAGAGAGGTTAAAGAAGAGATGGAAAGGGAGAGAGAGGGATAGAGACACTTAACATTGCCACATTCAGAAACTACCCTGACTTACAATAACCATAAATAACCAAATACTTTGCACACAAACCGCCACCCACTTTGAGCAAGAAATCTTGAATGTATTCACGTGAAATGCCCGGGTTCGCTGGGATCTCTTGGTGAATGGGGCAGCCTTGGAAGGGGGGTTGGTACACTTGTAAAGCTCTGATTGCGCGAAATGGTTCCAACAAGTATTCTACTGTTGTCCTTCTTCGTAGCTGTCCAGTGTCCTGTGACTTAACGTGTAGTCCTGAACAGAACTACAGAGTTGATGTTCCTTCCATGCACTCTTGAAGATGCTTCTTTGAAGATAGGCTAGCCAGCAGTATCCATGGTTTCCCAGTGGGATGATGACAGTAGCGTAATAAAAGGGTTTGAGCAGAGTAACAGTAACAGGTCCTACTTAAATTTGCTTTTGAAGATACTTTACGTCAAATCAAATCAAATTGTATTGGTCACATACACATGGTTAGCAGATGTTATTGCTAAACATGTGCCCAAGCCTCCCCCACTTCTCCTTCACCCAAATCCAGGTAGCTGATGTTCTGAAAGAGCTGCAAAATCTGGACCTCTACAAATCAGCTGGGCCAGACAATCTGGACCCTCTCCATCTAAAATTATCCACCACAATTGTTGCAACCCCTATTATTTAGCCTATTCAACCTCTCTTTCGTATAATCCCTAAAGATTGGAAAGCTGCCCCGGTCATCCCCCTCTTCAAAGGGGGAGACACTCTAGACCCAAACTGTTACACACCTACAGTAGAAGTCGGAAGTTTGGAGTCATTAAAACTTGCTTTCAACCACTCCACAAATTTCTTGTTAACAAACAAGTCAGATAGGACATCTACTTTGTGCATGACACAAGTAATTTTTCCAACAATTGTTTACAGACAGATTATTTCACTTATAATTCACTGAATCACAATTCCAGTGGGTCAGAAGCTTACATACACTAAGTTGACTGTGCCTTTAAACAGCTTGGAAAATTCCAGTAAATGATGTCATGGCTTTAGAAACTTCTGATAGGCTAATTGACATCATTTGAGTCAAATGGAGGTTTACCTGTGGATGTATTTCAAGGCCTACCATCAAGCTCTGTGCCTCTTTGCTTGACATCATGGGAAAATCAAAAGAAATCAGCCAAGACCTCAGAAAAAAAATGGTAGACCTCCACAAGTTCATCCTTGGGAGCAATTTCCAAATGCCTGAAGGTACCACGTTCATCTGTACAAACAATAGTACGCAAGTATAAACACCATGGGACCACGCAGCCGTCATACCGCTCAGGAAGGAGACGTGTTCTGTCTCCTAGAGATAAACATACCTCGGTGTGAAAAGTGCAAAACAATCCCAGAACAACAGCAAAGGACCTTGTGAAGATGCTGGAGGAAACAGGTACAAAGGTATCTATATCCACAGTAAAATGAGTCCTATTTCGACATAACCTGAAAGGCCGCTCAGCAAGGAAGAAGCCACTGCTCCAAAACCGCCATAAAAAAGACAGACTACGGTTTGCAACTGCACATGGGGACAAAGATCGTACATTTTGGAAAAATGTCCTCTGATCTGATGAACCAAAATAGAACTGTTTGGCCATAATGACCATTGTTATGTTCGGAGGAAAAAGGGGGAGGCTTGCCAGCCGAAGAACACCATCCCAACCGTGGCAGCATCATGGTGTGGGGGTGCTTTGCTGCAAGAGTGACTGGTGCACTTCACAAAATACAGGGCATCATGAGGACGGAAAATGATGTGGATATATTGAAGCAACATCTCAAGACATCAGTCAGGAAGTTAAAGCTTGGTCGCAAATTAGTCTTCCAAATGGACAATGACCCCAAGCATACTTCCAAAGTTGTGGCAAAATAACTTAAGGACAGCAAAGTCAAGGTATTGGAGTGGCCATCACAAAGCCCTGACCTCGATCCTATAGAAAATGCTTGGGCAGAACTGAAAAAGCGTGTGCGAGCAAGGAGGCCAACAAACCAGACTCAGTTACACTCGCTCTGTCAGGAGGAATGGGCCAAAATTCACTCAACTTATTGTGGGAAGCTTGTGGAAGACTACCCGAAACGTTTGACACAGGTTAAACAATGCAAAGGCAATGCTACCAAATACTAATTGAGTGTATGCAAACGTCTGACCCACTGGGAATGTGATGAAAGAAATAAAATCCGAAATATATCATTTTCTCTACTATTATTCTGACATTTCACATTCTTAAAATACAGTGGTGATCCTAACTGACCTAAATCAAGGAATTTTTACTAGGATTACATATCAGGAATTGTGAAAAACAGAGTTTAAATGTATTTGGTATATGTAAACTTCTGACTTCAACTGTAGGTGTTCCCCCACAGTTTCAATTTGAAGAACCACTAAAGGATATTCCAGGAACCTTTTCTTTGTAGAGTGTACAGTACAACCCTGGTATTACCGGCCTAATCATGTCCTTCTCGACCAGCCTTGTACTTGTTTTCTTCAAGACAACCATCACTGGAGCAGATCCAAAATCTCTCTCTCTCTCTCTCTCTGTTCTCTCTCTCTCTCTCTCTCTCTCTCTCTCTCTCTCTCTCTCTCTCTCCCGCCTCCCCCAGACTGGGTCAGGGTTTTGCCTCCCAGAGACATAAGTCTGTTTGACTGACATCTACACCAGGCTCAGAGAGCATACTTCACTCAGAGTGTTCACCCAACACAGGACCCACCACACATGAGGTAATTGTGGTGTGTCTGTGTGGATGTATTGTGTTGCTAGGGATGGAGTCTGACTCTTTAACCTGTGTTCCAGCCGACAGGACAGGTGGCAGAGCCATGGGAAGGAGAGCTGGGCTATTTCCTATTTTAGCCTCTGTTGCTGACACCAGCCATGCAGCCAGGACAGCTGCCTTGATGGACACAGTGACCAGGGGGCTTATAGCTGTCGTAACAGACAAGGGACAAAAGGTGCCTGTCTCTGCCCCCTGTAGGATTAGGGCAAACAACTTATATATTAGGGCAAACAATAGGATTAGGGCAAACAATAGACAGACATATTTAATATGGGGAGACAGACACGTTCCTCTGAGAGATTCGTAACAATCTGCCAAAGACAAGACACTATGTTCATCCTTATCTCTGTTCTCTCTCAAGCTGCCTCCGAGGGCCTAGGCCCTGGTCAAAACGTAAGCCAACTTGCAAGGCCTGAGTGAACCAAGGATAAGCTGTACTACAGCCATCAGCCTCAGGAATGTCACTTAGGGCATTAATGCTGTCTAAGTGCTGTTTTATGGTAACCCCTATCCTCAGAGAGGGGTCAACCTCTGATTTAATAGGCAGCTAGAATTTAGAACTTATCACCCTCCAGCAATTAGCTCAAAGGCCAGGTTTTTACCTGCAGTTACAGAGGGATTCCGTACAGTATATTACCTGGCATTGTTACCATAGTAGTTATTGCTTCTGTCATTTTAATTCCCTAATAACTCTTAAATAAAATACTTTTGTAACTCTTAATGATACATAAAGCTGAAGAGTTATGGGTTATTATTATTCTGCATTGCCTCTGACCATCATATACTACTTAAACATTATATATAACAACGTGGCATGGTCAAAAATAAACTTATGTTTCATTGTTTAATTTTTTTCCAAAGATGCTGAGTATGAAGTTTGTTTTCTCCCTTTTTTTTCTCCTCCTGGGTGATGTGGTGGAAACCAGGCAGCGTGTGAAGCAGGGCCTCTCCTGAAGCTGCACTAAATGTATGTTTTCCCTCGTGGAGACTAGAAACAACTGCTCAGAAAATTGTTGTCAACCTTCAGCAGAACACAATGTTTTGCGTTTCCTCTCAAGGAGTAAATATGTCTACTTTTCATTGCTGGCCGTTTGAAGTTTAGAGTGGACACACTTGGGCCTCACTAAGCAACAGGCCTGACTGCAGTTTCACTTACAGGTAGTGAGAAGAGAACAGAATAAATCAACCAGGGTTTTGTCCTCATATGGGCTTTGTCTTCTAGAGAGGCATGCAGTGCCTCACTGGATCATCCAAACAGCTATATGAACCACCATGAAATCCACACATGGCAAAGCCATAACATAAAACACATTGGGATGTTTCTCTCTCTATTTTATCTCCTCGTCCTTAGTTTTTCAGGAATCATTCTGCTGCCCCATCTGGCCTTGTTGTTCCCTACTGATTGCATTTGCGCCCCTGTATGAAACCCGATGATTTGTGGTTTCCCCCATTGTCCTGGGATAGCTCTGAGCCTCTCTTCCTCAGCTGGATTTCATGTGAAAGGGGACTGTCGTGATCCGATCTGTTGTTCGTGACAGGTGCCACACCTCTCTTAAAGGACTGACCGTGTCAACATATAACTATGTGTTCAGAGAGCCTTAACGGTGTCCTGGTCTTCACAATCCCACACCTTTAATCTGGACCATATGATGGTGCCGGTGGGGATGTGATGGGGGAACGGGGGAGGAAGAAGGAGGGAAGGAAGAAAGGGTAAAGGGAGAGACCTGAAAGGCTATAAGCGGTAAAACAGTCTTGGGGCCAAGGCAGACATGTGAAATATTTCCGCTCCTCTTTGAGTTCAGGAGAGGTGGTGGCGTACTGGTGTGAACTCTCCCCTTGGTTGGGACTTCCGCCCATGAAAGAGGGGCCTGTAGTGATGATTGCTGCCCAAGTCCCCTCCCACCCCAGCCCCCACCAGCATCCCTGTCCTCCCGAACATGACGGCTGTCTCCTGACGTCATGCCAGCAAATAACCCAGACTCTAACCTGCCATCAAATGCCGCCCTGATCTGTTCTGGAAGCCAACCCAGAATCTAACATCCAATCAAACAAATCCAGATCATGACCTCTCACTCCTGAAGTTTCCTCAGGGAAATATAAAGTTATTCTATTCTATATATCATTCTATTTTTATAGTGGAGAGACATAAACCGTCAATATGCCAATAGATGTGATGGGATTTAGTTGAAAATGTAATTCTGCACAAATCATAAAGGGCAAAGTCATACCAGACTTAAAGTATGCAGACAGATGACCTCGGTGTAGGACAGAGATGACTACGTGTTTTTGGAAGGAGGCAAGAGCATGACAGCCTCTTAACACTTCTCTTTCTTCTTAGGGCATACTGACTGCTTTAGGACTGTCTGTATGAGACCAGGTTGGGTTGAGGTTAGTAGCTGTCTCAAAGCCATTAAATGGCTGACTGATATGGCTGTGCTAGTGCTGACGTCACCGCCACCTCCTGCTTTTAAAGGGACATGTGAATATTGTGTGTCTCAATTTAACAGGTCATCAAATCTGTAGGACTAGGTACATTCTCTCCACTTTGTACCTCTCTTAACTTTCCCCTGGATCTAGAATAATAGACTTTTGTTGTGAATCGTTCAATTATGTCACAGTTATTTAACTCATTGTGTTAGACGATCATCCTGTGGCACTGGCTGAACTTCACACAGACGTTTGGCATCAATTACTACCACACTAATAGTATCACCAGAGATAAAGACAACTGCCCTTTCAAGCCATTCTCTCATCCCTCTCATGAAATGAAACAGGGATTTTATAGGAGTGGAATTCTAGTTAGTAAGCTTAAAGCTTCTCTCTGTTCCAAGGCCAGCTCAGCTCCACTCAGACTTCCCACCAGACAAAGGATCAGCTCCAAAGATGAAAGTCAGGTCAAAGTCAGTTTTTTTTCATTGTCTTGGTAATGCAGCTCCTGCTACAGCTATAGCTACTCCTCTCCTTTCCTTTCCTTTCATTTCCTTTCATTTCCTTTCCTTTCCTTTCCTTTCCTTTCCTTTCCTTTCCTTTCCTTTCCTTTCCTTTCCTTCCTCTCCTCTCCTCTCCTCTCCTCTCCTCTCCTCGCCTCTCCTCTCCTGTAGAATTGGCCCAGGCATCATCGAGAGACATTTCAACATTGAGTAATACATCAAGAAGTTTGGAACCGCCAAGACTTTTCCAAGAGCTGACCACCCGGCCAAACTAAGCAATCGGGGGAGAAGGGCCTTGGTCAGAGAGATGACCAAGAACCCAATGGTCACTCTGACAGAACTCCAGAGTTCCTCTGTGGAGATGGGAGAACCATCTCTGCAGCACTCCACCAATCAGGCCTTCATGGTAGAGTGGCCAGACGGAAGCCTCTCCTCAGTAAAAGGCACATGACAGCCTGCTTGGAGTTTGCCAAAAGCCACCTAAAGACTATCAGACCATGAGAAATAAGGTTCTCTGGTCTGATGAAACCAAGATTGAACTCTTTGGCCTGTATGCCAAATATCACGTCTGTAGGAAACTTGGCACCATCCCTACGGTGAAGCATGGTTGTTGGCAACATCATTATGTGGGGATACAAGTCTCTGAATGTCATTGATGTGGCCTGGGTAGAGCCCGGATTTAAACACGATCAAACATCTCTGGAGAGACTTGAAAATAGGAGTGCAGCAACGCTCCCCACCCAACCTGAAAGAACTTGAGAGGATCTGCAGAGAAGAATGGGAGAAACTTCCCAAATACAGGTGTGCCAAGCTTGTAGCAAAGTTACATCTATATGCAGATGATGCAGTTATATACTCATATGCTCCTTCTCTGGTTCAGGCTGTTGAAGATCGTCAGACTGCTTTTCAGTCACTGCAGGCTTTTATGGTCTCAAACTGGTCTTGAATGTACAAAACACTACATTCATGACCTTTACCAGAGCTAGAACTCTGTCAGAGAACGTTAGCATTGTCACATCTGGTGGCAATGCTACCAGATTGCCACTAGATGGTGGTATTTGGTTGGATGACAAGTTGTCCTTTAATGTCTACGTGGATAATCTTGTGACAAAGCTTAAATTGTAATTGGGTTTTTATTTTCGTAATAAGGCTTGCTTCTCGCTTATGGCTAGAAAGATTAATTGATTATGGTTGTCACACCCTGATCAGTTTCACCTGTCCTCGTTATTGCCTCCACCTCCTCCAGTTGTCGCTGGTTTTCCCCAGTGTATTTATCCCTGTGTTTCCAGTCTCTCTGTGCCAGTTCGTCTTGTATGTTTCCAAGTCAACCAGAGGTTTTCCCATTCTCCTGCTTTTTGCATTCTCCATTTTCTAGTTCTGCCGGCTTTGACCCTTGCCTGTTTCTGGACTTTGTACCCGCCTGCCTGACCATTCTGCCTACCTTGACCACAAGCCTGTCTGCCACTCTGTACCTCCTAGACTCTGATATGGTTTTGACCTTTTTGCCTGTCCACGACCATTCTCTTGCCTACCCCTTTGGATTAATAAACATTGTAAGACTCCAACCATCTGTGTCATCCTGTGTCTGCATGTGGGTCTCGCCTTGTGCATTGATAATACGAACTGGCCATGACAGACACAGCAGACACTGCAGGGAGCCACCATTGGGAGACATCAGGAGTGTCAACTGGGCCTTTTGGAAGGGCTCAGTTCCTTGACGGAACGCCACGACCATGGGTTAAAGGCTATTTTGGAGCAAATCAGGGAGTTAGCTCAGACTGTCTGCCATCTCTGAAAAACCCAATCACCCAGTCATTTTTTCCTTATCTGTTGTAAGTTGGTACAGCCTATCCCAAATATACCCCGCTTACCTCCTCCAGAGCAATATTCTGGGAATCCTGGTGGCTGCCGGGGTTTTCTCAGTGCTCGCTTATTTTTTACATACAGCCATCTTCGTTTTTTTCAGACCAATCGAAGATAGCGTATATAATTACGCTAATGTAGGGAAGGGCGCTCTCCTGGGCTACGGAAGTTTGGAAACAACAATCTGCCATTTGCGGGAATCTGACACAATCTGCCATTTGGAGGAATTCATGGCAGAGGTGAAGTTTTTGAGCCTTCCTCCTCTCCAGCGCAGCCAGAGTCTCCCGCCTGCCCGGCGCTGTCAGAGCTCCCGCCCCTCATGCCAGAGGCACCAGTGCTCCTCAGTCCAGCGCTGCCAGAGCCTTCTTCTCCAGCGTTGCCGGAGCTTCCCGTCTGCCCAGCGCCGTCTGAGCTACCAGTCTGCCCAGCGCCGCCAGTGCCGCCAGTCTGCCCAGCGCCGTCTGAGCTACCCGTCTGCCCAGCGCCGCCAGTGCAGCCAGTCAGCCAGGATCCGCCAGAGCCGCCAGTCTGTCAGGATCAGTTAGATCCGCCAGTCAGCCAGGATCCGCCAGTCTGCCAGGATCCACCAGTCAGCCAGGATCCGCCAGTCAGCCAGGATCCGCCAGTCTGCCAGGATCCGCCAGTCAGCCAGGATCTGCCAGGGTCTGCCAGTCGGCCAGGGTCTGCCAGTCAGCCAGGATCCGCCTGTCAGCCAGGATCCGCCATTCAGCCAGGATCCGCCAGTCAGCCAGGATCTGCCAGATCCGCCAGTCAGCCAGGATCCACCAGCCAGCCAGGATCTGCTAGATCCATCAACCTGCCTGAGCTTCCTCTCAGTCCTGAGCTTCCTCTCAGTCCTGAGCTTCCCCTCAGTCCCGAGCTACCCCTCAGTCCCGAGCTACCCCTCAGTCCCGAGCTACCCCTCAGTCCGGAGCTACCTCAGTCCGGAGCTGCCCCTCAGTCCAGTGGGGCCCGTTGTTAGGTTTCCTAGGCCAAGGTTAGTGGCGAGGGTCGCCACTCAATGGACGCTAAGGAGGTGGACTAGGACAATTATGGAGTGGGGTCCACGTCCAGCGCCAGAGCCGCCACCGCGGACAGATGCCCACCCAGAACCTCCCCTATAAGTTTAGGTTGTGCGTTCGGAGTCCGCACCTTGGTGGGGGGGGGGTTCTGTCACGTTCTGACCATCGTTCGTATGTGTTTTCCTTGTTTTAGTGTTGGTCAGGACGTGAGCTGGGTGGGCATTCTATGTTGTGTGTCTGGTTTGTCTATTTCTATGTTTGGCCTGATTTGGTTCTCAATCAGAGGCAGGTGTTAGTCATTGTCTCTGATTGGGAACCATATTTAGGTAGCCTGTTTTGTGTTGGGTTTTGTTGGTGATTGTTCCTGTCTCTGTGTTTGCACCAGATAGGACTGTTTAGGTTTTCGCACGTTTATTGTTTTTGTTAGTTTATTCATGTATAGTGTCTTTATAAATTAAACATGAATAACCACCACGCTGCATTTTGGTCCGCCTCTCTTTCCCCAGAAGAAAACCATTACATCTATGCTGTAATCGCTGCCAAAGGTGCTTCAACAAAGTACTTACACTACCGGTCATAAAGTTTAGAACGGCTACTCATTCAAGGGTTTTTCTTTATTTTACTATTTTCTACATTGTAGAATAATAGTGAAGACATCAAAACTCCGAAATAACATATATGGTGTCATCAGTGCAAAGGGTTGCTATTTGAAGAATCTCAAATATAACATATATTTTGATTTGTTTAACAGTTGTTTGGTTACTACATGATTCCATATGTGTTATTTCATAGTTTTGATGTCTTCACTATTATTCTACAATATAGAAATTGTAAAAATGAAGAAAAAACACTGACTGAGCAGGTTTTCTAAAACGTTTGACTGGTAGTGTATGTAAATCTGATTTTTCAGTATTTCGATTTCGAAGAACCTGCTTTTGCTTTGTCATTAATGGGCATTGTGGATAGGTTGATGCGAGGGGGAAAAACTATTTAATCCATTTTAGAATAAGGCTGTATTGTAACAAAATGTGGAAAAAGTGAAGGGGACTGAATGCTTTCCTACACTGAACCAAAATATAAACGCAATATATAAAGTGTTGGTTCCATGTTTCATGAGCTGAAAGAAAATATCCCAGAAATGTTCCATAAGCACAAAAAGCTTATTTTGTTTCAGATGTTGTTCACACATTTGAATACATCCCTGTTAGTGAGCGTTTCTGTCACGCCCTGGCCTTAGTATTTTGTGTTTTCTTTATTATTTTGGTCAGGCCAGGGTGTGACATGGATGATTTATGTGTCTTGTCTTGTCTAGGGTTTTATTAGATTTATGGGGTTGTGTTTAGTAGAGTTGTCTAGGAAAGTCTATGGTTGCCTGGAGTGATTCTCAATCAGAGGCAGGTGTTTATCGTTGTCTCTGATTGGGAACCATATTTAGGCAGCCATATTCTTTGGGTATTTCGTGGGTGATTGTTCCTGACTCTGTGTTTTGCACCAGTTAGGACTGTTTTCGGTTTTCCACGGTTTCTTGTTTTGTATAAGTATATTGTTCACGTTATCATCTTTATTAAAGATGTTTATAAATAACCACGCTGCATTTTGGTCCTCCTCTCTTTCACCAGAAGAAAACCGTAACAGAATCACCCACCACAACAGGACCAAGCGGCGTGGTGACAGGCAGCAGCAGCAGGAGCAGCGCAAAGAGGAATGGACATGGGAGGACGAATTGGACGGTAAAGGACCCTGGGCACAGCCAGGAGAATATCGCTGCCCCAAAGAAGAGCTGGAGGCAGCGGTATGAGGAGAAAGCACAGCGGCGCGGATGGAAGCCCGAGAGTCAGCCCCAAAAATGTCTTGGGGGGTGGCACAGGGAGAGTGTGGCAGACTCAGGAGTCAGACCTGAGCCAACTCCCCCTGTTTATCGTAAGGAGCCAAGGAGGAAACCAGAACCAGAGCCAGTGTTGGAGGTGAGAGAAGCAGAGACTGTGAAGGAGTTAATGGGGAAATTGGAGGAGAGAGTTGTGAGGGAGTTGCTGTGTTGGTGCATGAGGCACGGAATTCGCCCGACTGAGCGTGTCAGGGATTTGATGGAACCTGGGTCAGCTCGCCATACTCGTCCTGAGGTGCGTGCTAGTCGGCTGGTGAAGATTGTGCCAGCCTCACGCACCAGGCCTCCTGTGCACCTCCCTAGCCTTGCACGTCCTGTGCCAGCTCAGCGCTACAGTGCTCCTAGCAGTGCTAACCGTGGCGGGCGTGGTACTGGTCAGTTACCGTGTTATGCGGTGGAACGCACGGTGTCCCCAGTACGCGTGCTTAGCCCGGTACGCTACATCTCAGCTCCTCACATCTGCCGGGCTAGGGTGAAGATCCAGCCAGGGCGGTTGGTGCCAGCCCTGCTCTCAAGATCTCCACGCCTTCACAGTCCGGTCCATCCAGTGCCACCTCCACACACCAGCCCTCCGGTGGCAGCTCCCCGCACCAGGCTTCCTGTGCGTGTCCTCGGCCCAGTACCACCAGTGCCAGCACCACGCACCAGGCCTACAGTGCTGTCGGAGTCTCCCGCCTGTCCAGCGCTGCCAGAGTCCCCCGCCTGTAAAGCGCTGCCGGAGTCTCCCGCCTGTCCAGCGCTGCCGGAGTCCCCCGCCTGTCCTTCCTCCTCGCCAGCGCTGGACAGGCGGGAGACTCCGGCAGCGCTGGACAGGCGGGGGACTCGGCAGCGCTGGACAGGCGGGAGACTCCGACAGGCACTGGATGGACCGGACCGTGAAGGCGTGGAGATCTTGAGAGCAGGGTCTCCCACCTGCCAGAGTCTCCCACCTGTCCAGCGCTGCCAGAGCTTTTCTCCTCTCCAGCGCTGCCGGAGTCTCCGGTCTGCCCAGCGCTGCCTGAGCTACCCGTCTGCCCAACGCCATCAGAGCCGCCAGTCTGCAAGGAGCCGCCAGTGCCGCCAGTCTGCAAGGAGCCGCCAGTGCGGCCAGTCTGCCAGGAGCCGCCAGTGCCGCCAGTCAGCCAGGATCCGCCAGAGCCGCCAGTCAGCCAGGATCCGCAATTCAGCCAGGATCCGCCATTCAGCCAGGATCTGCCAGTCAGCCAGGATCTGCCAGAGCCGCCGGTCAGCCTGGATCTGCCAGAGCCGCCGGTCAGCCAGGATTTGCCAGAGCCGCCGGTCAGCCAGAATCTGCCAGAACCGCCATTCAGCCAGGATCTGCCAGAGCCGCCGGTCAGCCAGGATCTGCCAGAGCCGCCGGTCAGCCAGGATTTGCCAGAGCCGCCGGTCAGCCAGAATCTGCCAGAACCGCCATTCAGCCAGAATCTGCCAGAGCTGTCAACCTGCCTGAGCTTCCTCTCAGTCCTGACCTACCCCTCAGTCCTGTGTGTAATTACCTTCAACTTACTAGCTATTTGTTTTCTAGTACCTATGAGAAAGCTCTGGTAATTACCATCAATCTTTATGGAGCTGTCAGTCAGTCATTACCCTCCTCAAATTACCCCCATGAACACCACGAGCACCCCTGCTGTCCTTACTGTCATTTGAGTTGGATGTGAAGAGAGCTGTGTACTCTGGCAGGTGAGTCTCACTAAAACCCAATTCTGTCTTTTCTTCAAAACGTTTGTTATTTAGCCACATCCTTCCACTTACATCCATCCAACTACATCAATCCAGCTACATCCTTCCAGCGCTCACTGATGATTGGCAATTCTCCACACTTTGGCAGCCTAATAGAGTTTGGATAATGTTCAATGGCAAAGGTGATCATAAGTGCGTTCAGATCAAATTAAGAGATCTATCAATCTCTGGACAACTTGGTACCCAGCAGGTGTACTAGTAGAAAAATTATAAATGGGGTTGTTCGAGCCCTGGATACTGATTGAATGAAATCTATGGTATATGAGACCATATACGATGACAGTGACATGGCGCCGACAGAGATGGTCACCTCGCTTCATGTTCTTAGGAAACTATGCAGTATTTTGTTTTTTTATGTTTTATTTCTTACACTGTTACCCAAGGAAATCTTAAGTCTTATTACATACAGCTGAGAATAACTATTGGATGTAAGAGCAACCAACATTACAACAGGTAATATGACTTTCCCGAAGCGGAACCCCTATTTGGACCACCACCAGGGACAAAGGACCGGATCCCAGTACGCGAGTCAAAACAACGGCGCCGCAGAAGGGGCAGACGGAGCGGTCTTCTGGTCAGGCTCTGTAGACGGGCACAATGCTCACCGCTCCCGAGTATACTACTCGCCAATGTCCAGTCTCTTGACAGCAAGGTAGACAAAAGCATGCGCAGACCAGCTGGCTGGTGTGTTTACAGACATATTCACTGAAACCCTATCCCAGTCTGATGTTCCCACATGCTTCAAGAGGGCCACCATTGTTCTTGTTCCCAAGAAAGATAATAGGTCGGCAGACGACGCAATCGCAATCGCAATCACACTGCACATTGCCCATCTGGACAAAAGGTATACCTATGTAAGAATGCTGTTTATTGATTACAGCTCAGGATTTAACACCATAGTACCCTCCAAACTCATCAGTAAGCTCGAGGCCCTGGGTCTTGACCCCACCCTGAGGAACTGGGTCCTTGACTTTCTGACGGGCCGCCCCCAGGTGGTGAGGGTAGGAAACAACATCTCCACCCCTCTGATCCTCAACACTGGGGCCCCACAAGGGTGCATTCTCAGCCCTCTCCTGTACTCCCTGTTCACCCATGACTGCGTGGCCATGCACGCCTCCAACTCAATCATCAAGTTTGCAAACTACACTACAGTGGTAGGCTTGATTACCAACAACGACAAGACGGCCTACAGAGAGGAGGTGAGGGTCCTCAGAGGATATGATCGTGGACTTCAAAAAACAACCGAGGGACCTCGGCATACATATCACAGACAAACTGAAATGGTCCACCCACACAGACAGCGTGGTGAAGAAGGCGCAACAGCGCCTCTACAACCTCGGGAGGCTGAAGAAATTTGGCTTGTCACCAAAAACACTCACAAACTTTTACAGATGCACAGTCGAGAGCATCCTGTTGGGCTGTATCACCGCCTGGTACGGCAACTGCTCCGCCCACAACCGTAAGGCTCTCTAGAGGGTAGTGAGGTCTGCACAATGCATCAGCAGGGGCAAACTACCTGCCCTCCAGGACACCTACACAACCCGATGTCACAGGAAGGCCAAAAAGATAATCAAGGACAATAACCACCCAAGTCACTGTCTGTTCACAGCACTATCATCCAGAAGGCGAGGTCAGTACAGGTGCATCAATGCTGGGACCGAGAGACTGACAAGCAGATTCTATCTCAAGACCATCAGACTGTTAAACAGCCATCACTAACATTGAGTGGCAGCTGCCAACATACTGACTCAAATTTCTAGCCACTTTAATAATTAAAAATTGGATGTAATAAATGTATCACTAGTCACTTTAAAACAATGCCACTTTATATGATGTTTACATACCCTACATTACTCATCTCATATGTATATACTGTACTCTATACCACCTAATCTCTCTGCATACATCAATGATGTCACTCTTGCTGCTGGTGATTCTCTGATCCACCTCTTCGCAGACGACACCATTCTGTATACTTTTGGCACTTCTTTGGACACTGTGTTAATAAACTAACCTCAAGACGAGCTTCAATGTCACACAACTCTCCTTCCGTGGCCTCCAACTGCTCTTAAATGCAAGTAAAACTAAATGCATGCTCTTCGCTGGCCACAACTGTCCGCCCGTCCAGCATTACTACTCTGGATGGTTCTGACTTATGTGGACAACTACAAATACCTAGGTGTCTGGTTAGTCTGTAAACTCTCCTTTCAGATTCACATTAAGCATCTCCAATCCAAAATTAAATCTAGAATCGGCTTCCTATTTCGCAACAAAGCATCCTTCACTCATGCTGCCAAACATACCTTCGTAAAACTGACTATCCTACCGATCCTTGACTTTGGCAATGCCATTTTCAAAATAGCCTCCAACACTCTACTCAGCATATTGGATGCAGTCTATCACAGTGCCATCCATTTTGACACCAAAGCCCCATATACTGTACTACCCACCACTGCGACCTGTATGCTCTCGTTGGCTGGCCCTCGCTTCATACTTGTTGCTAAACCCACTGGCTCCAGGTCATCTATAAGTCTTTGCTAGGTAAAGCCCCACCTTATATCAGCTCATTGGTCACCATAGCAGCACCCACCCATAGCACGCTCTCCAGCAGGTATATTTCACAGGTCACCCCAAAAGCCAATTCCTACTTTGGCCGCCTTTCCTTCCAGTTCTCTGCTGCCAATGACTGGAACGAATTGCAAAAATCACAGAAGCTGAAGACTCATATCTCCCTCTCTAACTTTAAGCACCAGCTGTCAGAGCAGCTCACAGATTACTATACCTGTACATAGCCCATCTGTAAATAGCCCATCCAACTACCTCATCCCCATACTGTATTTATTTTTTTGCTCCTTTGCACCCCAGTATCTCTACTTGCACATGAATCTTCTGCACATCTGTCACTCCAGTGTTTAATTGACAAATTGTAATTATTTCACTACTATGGCCTATTTATTGCCTTTACCTCCCTTATCTTACCTCATTTGCACACTGTATATATAATTTTTTATTATTTTATTGACTGTATGTTTGTTTATTCCATATGTAACTCTGTGTTGTTGTTTCTTCGCACTGCTTTGCTTTATCTTGGCCAGGTCGCATTTGTAAATGAGAACTTGTTCTCAACTGGCCTACCTGGTTAAATAAAGGTGAAATAAAAAAATATAAAAATACTGCATCTTGCTTATGCCACACGGCCATCGCTCATCCATGTGTTACATGTACATATTCTTATTAATTCCTTTACACTTGTGTGTATAAGGTAGTTGTTGTGAAATTGTTCGATTTTTTTACAGTCGGAACTAGAAGCACAAGCATTTTGCTACACTCGCATTAACATCTGCTAACCATGTGTATGTGACCAATAAAATTTGATTTGATGTGTATAATAGCAATAAGGCACCTCAGGGTTTGTGGTATATGGTCAAAAATATACCTTGGCTAAGAGCTACGTATATCCAGGCTCTCCACATTGTCTTGTGTGGCTAAGAGCTGTAGCCAGGCTCTCGTGCTAATTTAATACTATGCGATAACAGAGCTAAGCCACCAGGGAAAAGCACAGGAGGAAAATAACATTTATAAAATAAATACATTGGAAACGTGCACAGACAAAAGTTCAGAATTTCTTTATTTTTTCCTCTTCTCCTTCCCTTGAGTTTTTCCCTCAGGTATATGGTTAACCGCAAGCACAGACACTCAGCTCTGTGTTTTCCAAAACTGCTTGAGGATATTCAGGAGAGGAAATCATAAAAGTTCAACACCCTTTGGTGGTCGGAGACATGAATGTGATGAGAGGGTTGGATGCCAGTGTGTGTTGAGAATTGACACACAGACTTGTTTTTGTGGTTTTAGTTGATTTTTTCGCTACATGTGCAAAACGAATTAAGAATGAAAAAGATTAACATGTTCCGTTCTGTTGTTTCAAATGAGGTTCAGGGTTCTCTCTCTCTCTTCCAGGTTGGGGAACAAATAAATAACATTTTTATGTGACATTCACCTCTAGCCTTTGTTTATGTGATGGAAATCCATTAATGTTATCCATTCCAAAATGATCCATGGATACTATTCTACAAGAGGCCCTTCAACACAGCCATCATCATCCCAGTGGGTTTTTAGAAGTGCATCCAGGAATTAATTTGGTTACAAAATCCTGGAGTTTCTACGCTATAAGGTATTTTTAAATCAAATACTTCTAGTAAGTTGAACTAAAAGTCTATTAAAAGTCATTATTACTTCAAATGTGGTCCTGACTCAAAACTAAATCAAAAGTCACATCAGCCAAAAAATGTAAAGCTGTGATAACAAATTAACTATTTTTCCCATTATGCTCTACTGCAGGTAGATTTGGGGGAATTGTTTTTAATATCTGTGTTTGTGCATGTACATTGAGTGATTTATTCATCTTATGCTACACAAAGATACATTCAATTTAATTGTATAAACTAATCCAATCATTTAGTTAGATATTTTTCAACCGTTACTGAAATGTTTGTTCCAATTTAAATGGTTTAGGTAGTCTCTTCACACTGTTCCTAACCCTGGCAGTCATTATGTAGGCAGCCCTGGCAGTCATAATGCAGGTTGCGGTTGAATAAAAAACCCAACTGTTGGATATCCTAACTCTGTCTGGATTACAATAGCAATTCTGCATCAATTTGCAAGTCAGCATAATGTGCCTTGCAGGTATGGTTGCAAAACTCTGGTAAATTTCACAGTTTTTCCAGAAATCCCAGCTGTAAGATTCCTGGAGATCCCTTAGACCAGGATTTTTTGTATGTATTTCCATAAAGAGTTTAATTATAATGACAACATTCCAACCAGGTTGTTCAAGATTGTCGTCAAAATTGGACCTCTATTTGTGCCTTCAAAACCGGCAGCAAGGGGCAACGGTGAGCACTATTACCATCTAGTAGGCTTGGGTTGTGGACGGGGTGGTGGATTGAAGTCATTTCATGATGGAATGGTACAAAACACTTTTAAATTTGACATTTCGAGCAATTTCAAAATGTGGTGTTTGGAGAAAATCTAATTCTGCAAGACTGTGAGAGTTTGTTTAATATTCTCCTAGGAACTCACTTGGTGAAGGCCACAGGAATAGAAATGAATGAATTCAACAACCATGTCTCTGTCACTAACAAAATACAGTCATGGGTGGTAACAGTTCCACTCAAAAAGGCAAGGTTCACTGGGAAATTATATTGTGGCTTGTTTGGGGCGTTACTTAACATTTTGAAGCAGTGACATTGTCGGTTTGTGTAATGACTTTTAAAAAATCCCTTTAAGGAACTGTACTAGAATTTTTTTTATTGAAACTTGCTACAAATGATGGAGTCACGCATGATTCACCGAATTCTAGCTAAATGCTTGGAGCACAGAATTAAAAAGGTATTGCCAGATATCATTCATCCTAATCAGATAGGTGTTTTACATAGATGATACATTGGAGATAATATAAGACAGGTACTGTAAACAATAGAATGCTATGAAATATCGGGGTCACCAGTCCTGGTTTTTGATAAAGTACAACTGGAGTTTACAGTTGAAATCGGAAGTTTACATACACTTAGGTTGGAGTCATTAAAACTCGTTTCTCAACCACTCCACAAATTTCTTGTTAACAAACTATAGTTTTGACAAGTCGGTTAGGACATCTACTTTGTGCATGACACAAGTAATTTTTCCAACAATTGTTTACAGGCAGATTATTTCACTTATAATTCACTGTATCACAATTCCAGTGGGTCAGAAGTTTACATACACTAAGTTGACTGTGCCTTTAGACTGCTTGGAAAATTCCAGAAAATTATGTCATGGCTTTAGAAGCTTCTGATAGGCTAATTGACATCATTTGAGTCAAGTGTACCTGTGGATGGTGTACCTGTGGATGTATTTCAAGGCCGACCTTCAAACTAAGTGCCTCTTTGCTTGACATCATGGGAAAATCAAAAGAAATCAGCCAAGACCCCAGAAAAAAATTGTAGACCTCCACAAGTCCGGTTCATCCTTGGGAGCAATTTCCAAACGCCTGAAGGTACCACGTTCATCTGTACAAACAATAGTACGCAAGTATAAACACCATGGGACCACCCAGCCGTCATACCACTCAGGAAGGAGACGCGTTCTGTCTCTTAGAGATGAACGTACCTTGGGCCTAAAAGTGCAAATCAATCCCAGAACAACAGCAAAGGACCTTGTGAAGATGCTGGAGGAAACAGATAAAAAAGTATGTATTTCCATTGTGTAAAACGAGTCCTATATCAACATAACCTGAAAGGACACTCAGCAAGGAACAAGCCACTGCTACAAAACCGCCATAAAAAAGCCAGACTACGGTTTGCAACTGCACATGGAGACAAAGACTGTACTTTTAGGAGAAATGTCCTCAAAATAGAACGGCCATAATGACCACCGTTATGTTCGGAGGAAAAAGGTGGGAGGCTTGCAAGCCGAAGAACACCATCCCAAACGTGAAGCATGGGGGTGGCAGCATCATGTTGTGGGGGTGCTTTGCTGCAGGAGGGACTGGTGCACTTCACAAAATAGATGGCATCACGAAGATGGAAAATGATGTGGGTATATTGAAGCAACATCTCAAGACATCAGTCAGGAAGTTAAAGCTTGGTCGCAAATGGGTCTTCCAAATGGACAATGACGCCAAGCATACTTCCAAAGTTGTGGCAAAATGGCCTAAGGACAGCAAAGTCAAGGTATTGTAGTGGCCATTACAAAGCCCTGACCTCAATCCAATAGAAAATGTGTGGGCAGAACTGAAAAAGCGCATGCGAGCAAGGAGGCCTACAAATCTGACTCAGTTTCATCAGCTCTGTCAGGAGGAATGGGTCAAAATTCACCCAACTTATTGTGGGAAGCTTGTGGAAGGCTACCCAAAACAGTTGACCCAAGTTAAACAATTTAAAGGCAATGCTACCAAATACTAATTGAGTGTTTGCGAACTTCTGACCCACTGGGAATGTGATGAAATAAATAAAATCTGAAATAAATCATTCTCTCTACTATTATTCTGACATTTCACATTCTTAAAATAAGGTGGTGATCCTAACTGACCTAAGACAGGGAATTTGTACTCAGACTAAATGTCAGGAATTGTGAAAAACTGAGTTTAAATGTATTTGGCTAAGGTGTATGTAACCTTCTGACTTCAACTGGGTATGTATGTATATGGATATATAAACTTAGCAAGAAAAGAAACGTTGCTCTTTCAGGACCCTGTCTTTCAAAGATAATTTGTAAAAATACAATTAACTTCACAGATCTTCATTGTAAAGGGTTTAAGCACGGTTTCCAGTCCTTGTTCAATGAACCATAATCAATTCATGAACATGCACCTGTGGAACGGTCGTCAAGACACTAACAGCTTACAGACGGTAGGCAATTAAGGTCACAGTTATGAAAACGTAGGACACTAAAGAGGCCTTTCTACTTACTCTGAAAAATTCCAAAAGAAAGATGCCCAGGGTCCCTGCTCATCTACATGAACGTGCCTTAGGCATGTTGCAACGAGACATGAGGACTGCAGATGTTGCCAGGGCAATAAATTGCAATGTCCGTACTGTGAGACGCCTAAGACAGTGCTACAGGGAGACAGGACGGACAGCTGATTGTCCTCGCAGTGGCAGACCACGTGTAACAACACCTGCACAGGATCGGTACATCCGAACATCGGGACAGGTACAGGATGGCAACAACAACTGCCCGAGCTACACCAGGAACGCACAATCCCTCCATCAGTGGTCAGACTGTCCGCAATAAGCTGAGAAAGGCTGGACTGAGGACTTGTAGGCCTATTCTAAGGCAGGTCTTCACCAGACATCACTGGCAAAAACGTCGCCTTTGGGCACAAACCCGCTGTCGCTGGACCAGATGGGACTGGTAAAAAGTGCTCCTCACTGACGTGCAGTGGTTTGTCTCACCAGGGGTGATTTCAAAAAGTATTTCACCTTTATTTAACCAGGTAGGCTAGTTGAGAACAATTTCTCATTTACAGCTGCGACCTGGCCAAGATAAAGCAAAGCATTGCGACACAAACAACAGAGTTACACTTTGAAACAAACATACAGTCAATAATACAATAGAAAAAGTCTATATACAATGTATGCAAATGAGGTAGGACAAGGGAGGTAAAGGCAATAAGTAGGCCATGGTGGTGAAATAATTACAATATAGCAATTAAACACTGGAGTGCTGGATGTGCAGAAGATGAATGTGCAAGTAGAGACACTGGGGTAAAAAGCAGCAAAATAAATAACAGTATGGGGATGAGGTAGTTGGATGGGCTATTTACAGATGAGCTATGTACAGGGGTGGTGATCTGTGAGCTGCTCTGACAGCTGTTGCTTAAAGCTAGAGAGGGAGATATGAGTCTCCAGCTTCAGTGATTTTTGCAATTCGTTCCAGTCATTGGCAGTAGAGAACTGTAAGGAAAGCCGGCTGAAGGAAGAATTGGCTTTGGGGGTGACCTGTGAAATATACCTGCTGGAGCATGTGTTGCGGGTGGGTGCTGCTATGGTGACCAGTGAGCTGAGAAAGGTGGGGTTTTACCTAGCAAAGACTTATAGATGAACTGGAACCAGTGGGTTTGGCAACGAATATGAAGCGAGGGCCAATCAACGAGAGCATACAGGTCACAGTGGTGGGTACTATATGGGGCTTTGGTGACAAAACGGATGGCACTGTGATAGACTGCATCCAATATGCTGAGTAGAGTGTTGGAGGCTATTTTGTAAATGACATCACCGAAGTCAAGGATCTGTGGGATAGTCAGTTTTACGAAGGTATGTTTGGCAGCATGAGTGAAGGATGCTTTGTTGTGAAATAGGAAGCCGATTCTAGATTTAATTTTGGATTGGAGAAGCTTAATGTGAGTCTGGAAGGAGAGTTTACAGTCTAACCAGACACCTAGGTATTTGTAGTTGTCCACATATTCTAAGTCAGAACAGTCCAGAGTAGGGATGCTGGACAGGCGGGCAGGTGAGGGCAGCGATCGGTTCAAGAGCATGCATTTAGTTTTACTTGCATTTAAGAGCAGTTGTTGGCCACGGAAGAAGAGTTGTATGGCATTGAAGCTCGTCTGGAGATTAGTTCATACAGTGTCCAAAGAAGAGCCAGATGTATACAGATGGTCGGATTCGTGCTTATCATCGAAGGAATGAGCATTACACCGAGGCCTGTGCTGTGGAGCGGGTTCATCATGGTCTGGGGCGGTGTGCCACAGCTTCATCGGACTGAGCTTGATGTCATTGAACGCTGTGCGTTACTGGGAAGACATCCTCCTCTCTCATGTGGTACCCTTTCTGCAGGATCATTCTGGATCATTCTGACATGACCCTCCAGCATGACAATGCCACCAGCCATACTGCTTTGGTGCCTTGGTGGAAGAGTGGGGTAACATCTCACTGCAAGAACTGGCAAATCTGGTGCAGTCAATGAGGAGGAGATGCACTGCAGTAGTTAATACAGCTGGTGGCCACACCAGATACTGACTGTTACTTTTGATTTTGACCCCCCCTTTGTTCAGGGACACATTATTCCATTTCTGTTAGTCACATGTCTGTGGAACTTGTTCAGTTTATGTCTCAGTTGTTGAATCTTGTTATGTTCATTCAAATATTTACACATGTTAAGTTTGCTGAAAATAAATCAAATCAAATTTTATTTGTCACATACACATGGTTAGCAGATGTTAATGCGAGTGTAGCGAAATGCTTGTGCTTCTAGTTCCGACAATGCAGTAATAACCAACGAGTAATCTAACCTAACAATTCCACAACTATTACCTTATAAGTGTAAAGGGATAAAGAATATGTACATAAAGATACATGAATGAGTGATGGTACAGAACGGCATAGGCAAGATGCAGTAGATGGTATGAGTTCAGTATATACATATGAGATGAGTAATGTAGGGTATGTAAACATAAAAGTGGCATAGTTTAAAGTGGCTAGTGATACATGTATTACATAAAGATGGCAACATGCAGTAGATGGTATAGAGTACAGTATATACATATGAGATGAGTAATGTAGTGTATGTAAACATAATATTAAGTGGCAGTTGATAGTGAGAGGAAGTTTCATTTTTTTTGCTGAGTTTATATTTACCCAAATAATATATGTGGGATTGGAAATGATGCCGACAATTACATTCGATGGAAGCAACAATCTATCCACAATATTAAAGCTGATCCACCACTTAAGTAATTTATTTTTATTTTTAATTAGCACAATGCGATTTACAGTGTACAAATGTCTCCCTGTCTGTTTCTCTCTTTGGTCAAGGATAGTGTTGTGTCTCATACAGCAACTCCATTCTTACCGTCCAACAGCCAAAACCACCCACTCCCCCCCACTAGACCCAAGAGCGTTGTCACTTCCCCTCCATGTTCCCCAAATCCCTCTCTCCCTTTGGCCCCAGCCACCCCCTAGTCCCTGAGCTTCCCTTGTTCCTCTGTTCTGTTCCTCTCCTCCTCTTCTTCTCTCCTCCTCCTTTCCTCTTCCTCCCCTCCTCCCCCTCTCCTCGTCTCCTCCTCCCCTCCTCCTTCTCTCCTCCTACTCTTCTTCTCCTCTCCAGTGGTCCTTGTGACCCCATAGCACACTCAGCTACCTGCCCCAGCACACTCTGACCGCCATGGAAGCTTGTTTCGGCTACACGTGCCTCCCATACCCCAACCTCTCTACCCCACCATCTGTTAAGCACTCGCCAAGCTGTTATCCACACTCTCCCTAGTCCCTGCTCAGAGAAATCACAGGCCTGGGTGACGGGTGCCGACTCACAACACTGGAAAGAAATGACACAGCTCCTTCACTCACATGATTGCACAGCTCCTCTACCTCTACCCCTCCTCCAATTAGAGAGGATGGAATGTTTAGTGAGGTAGTAAGGACTATGTTCCAAATAGCACCTTATTCCCTTTATAGTGCACTGCTTTTGACCATTGACCATTCATCAATAACAGTATGTTTCCTAAGAGAAGGAATAAGCCTGTTCCAATCAATATACTGCATCATCACTGTGCTTTGACTTTTAAACAACTCTGTCCAATGAATGAGGAAAGCCAATATCAAAGTAGCTCTTGTAACTCATCGGTGATGTTGGATATTAGGCAGCACTTCAACACTTGTTTTCATGAAGGTATAGGAAAACATCTGGTCAAGGCATTACTATCCTGCGATGATGGCAAATGCAGAGTCACATCCGAGCACGTGCTCCTCTGTCCTCAGAGAGACTTCCTTTGATGGGAAAACAGTGCTTGACTTGACACACTGCTGCAAATGGATAGCTCCGGGTCCGTTCCGTGGTACAACAACTATCAAACGCACCACAGTACCTAACCCACCATAAGATTAATGTTACCCTATATCATTAATAATACCGATTTCTATGATCCAGAGCCATATACTGTCCTCAGTTGGTCCCTCTGGAATTTTTAGATGGTGATGGCTGGACGTTTTGTCTCTGTGCTTCTTTCAAAGAGCCTGGCTCTTTGGCTTGGTGAGCTGAGGAGCTCCCTGGGTTCCACCTGGGGATTTGAGGCAGGAACTGCTCTGTCTCCTCTCCAGCGCCATCATCCTCCCTAAACATCAAACCATATGCACTAGCTTTCTGAGCGGGAGAGGGAGGCTGAGAGAAAGAGAGAGAGAGACACAGGGAGAGAGGTGCTGAGGGAGGGAGAGGCTGGGGTAAAGAGAGAGAGAGAGAGAGAGAGAGAGAGAGAGAGAGAGGCTGAGGGAGGTATGACTCTCAGCCCTGTCACTGACGGGCTGACTGACTCACAGAGCCATGTTTGTTCTAGGGTAATGGGTCAACCTGGAGGAATGGTGGAAGTGGGTCAAAGCTTGTTCTTGTGGAAAATTGTGAGCATTATCTTTTTTTCTTAAAATAAAGGAGGGCCCATTTTAATGGGGGTAACGTAAAGTTATAATAAAGTTATAATCGTTGTATGATACAGTCGCTTCAGAAAGTATTCACATAATTTAACATGTGTTTCTTTCCTAGACACAATACCACATAATTTCAAAGTTGAATTATGTAATTAGACATTTTAACTAATTAATTAAAAATGAAAAGCTGAAATCTCTTGAGTCAATAAGTATTCAACCACTTTGTTATGGTTTACAAGTCACATAATAAGCTGCATGCTCACTCTGTGTGAACTAATAGTGTTTAACATTATTTCTGAATGACTACCTCATCTCTGTACCCCACACATACAATTATCTGTAAGATCCCTCAGTCGAGCAGTGAATTTCAAACACAGATTCAACCACAAAGACCTGGGAGGTTTTCCAATGCCTCAAAAAGAAGGGCACCTATTGGTAGAAAAAAAGCTGACATTGAATATCCCTTTGCGCATGGTGAAGTTACACTTTGGGTGGTGTATCAATACACCCAGTCACCACAAATATACAGGTGCCCTCCTAACTCATTTGCTGGAGAGGAAGGAAACCACTCAGGGATTTCACCACAAGGCCAATGGTGACTTTAAAACAGTTACAGAGTTGAATGGCTGTGATAGAAGAAAACTGATCTATCAACAACATTGTAGTTACTTCCCAATACTAACCTAAATGACAGAGTGAAAAGAAGGAAGCCTGTACAGAATACAAATATTCCAAAAAGCATGCATCCTGTTTGCAATAAGGCACTAAAGTAAAACTGCCAAAAATGTCCTGAATACAAAGGGTTATGTTTGGGGTAAATCCAGCACAGCAGATCACTGAGTACCACACTATTCACAAGCACGGTAGTGGTTGCATCATGTTATGGGTATGCTTGTCATTGGCAAGGAATAGGAATTTTTTTAGGATAAAAAGAAATGGAATAAAGCTAAGCACATGCAAAATCCTAGAGGAAACCCTGGTTCAGTCTGTTTTCCAACAGACACTGGGAGACAAATGTACCTTTTAGCAGGACAATAACCTAAAACACACGGCCAAATATACACTGGAGTTGCTTACCAAGATGACATTGAATGTTCCTGAGTGTCCTAGTTACAGTTTGGACTTAAATCGTCTTCAAAATCTATTGCAAGACTTGAAAATGGCTGTCTAGCAATGATCAACAACCAACTTTTACTATCTTGTCTCATCGCTGCAACAGGCTCGGGAGAGTTATGTGGACTCCGAAACATGACCCGCCAAGCCGCGCTTCTTAACACCCGCTCGCTTAACCCGGAAGCCAGCTGTACTAATGTGTCAGAGGAAACACCATTCAACTGACGACAGAGGACAGCCTGCAGGCTCCTGACCTGCTACAAAGAGTCGCGAGAGCACCATGAGCCAAGCAAAGCCCTCTCGGACAAACCCTCCCCTAGTCCGGACGATGCTGGGCCAGTTGTGCCCCGCCCTATGGGACTCCCGGTCACAGCCTGTTGTGACACAGCCTAGGATCAAAACCGAGGCTGTAGTGATGCCACAACACTGTGATGCAGTGCCTAAGACTGCTGCGCCACTCGGGAGGCTCTGTATTTCATTTTCAATACATTTGCTAAAATGTCTAAAAACATGTTTTCACTTTTTCTTTGTGGAGTATTGTGTGTAGATGGGTGAGAACAAAATCTATTTAATCCATTTTGAATTCAGGCTGTAACAGAACAACATGTGGAATAAGTTAAGGGGTATGAATACTTTCTGGAGACACTGTACATACGGTATTGTAACTTCTTTCAGGAGCAGGAGTAAATGAGTTACTTTTTCTCCCACCTAATCAGTGTAAACCAAATCCACAGGAGCTTGACCTGAATAATAACCACTGTCAGTGTCTGGTGTTTACAAAACTCAAATTAATCACTTTTTTCTCTTAGAAAGCAATGGTTCCATAAAGGTTCTCTGGCCATCCCCAGAGGAGAATCCTTTTTGTTCCAGGTACAACTATTTTGGGTTCCATGTAGAACCCTCTGTGGAAAGGGTTTTACATGGAACCCAAAAGGGTCCTTCAAATGGTTCTCCTATGGGGACAGCCAGAGAACTGTTTTAGGTTCTAGAGTGTACCAAAGTACATAATTCATCCTTGAAGCTTAAAGTAACAGTCCAGTGAAAATCTCACTTTAAAAGACTATATTCTGTTAACTCATACACAAATAATGGTGTTGACTCAGGGAGGAGGTTGCCAGGTGGTAGTTTCTGCATGTGCCTTGACTTGCACTGGTGCAGGAGGAGCTTCTGTATTCATCCCTGAGCACCAGCTGGTGTTTGATTTCACCAATTACTGACATGTGACATCACAGATTGAATCTCACTCTTTGGCTTGTGTCCATCATTGCTCCATTCATTGATGATTAATGTTAGGGGCCTAAAAGGAACAAAAATGCACTTTGAACTGTATCCTCTCACAAAGGTGACAAAGCCAACCTTTATGTTGAATGGAGGGATACTGTTGTTAAATGAAGTTGAGCAGAAGTTCTGTTAATATATTGTTAGAAAACAAGGTTCCAAATACTCTTAGAAAACAAGGTTCCAAATGGTTTTTCAACTGTCACCATAGGATAACTATTTTTGGTTCTAGGGAGAGAATCCTTTTTGGTTCCAGGTAGAACTATTTTGGGATCCATGTAGAACCCTCTGTGGAAAGGATACTACCTAGAACCAAAAAGGGTACTACCTGCAACCAAAGAGGGTTCTCCTATGGGGACAACTGAAGAACCTTTTTAGGTTCATTTATTTTTTGCCACTCGTCATTGTTACCTCCACTTTGGCACAGAGGAGGCCTTAAGAATAAAATGACAACCATTTCAATGGAGAAGAAAAAGCAGTAACTTAGGTGATACAACAACATTAATGTAGAAACCAATAGATAAATGAATATGAGGTTAGCTCTGGGTCTGGTGTAGTCAAGATGAACCCAGTTTCACTGACAAGTGGTCAGTCTTACAGGCTTTAGTGAAAACTTTAAATCTGAGCCTTCTACACATGAGTTGTATGTATTGATGAATCACATATATGCTTACAGTATGTCTATTTTATTATAATCTATATCTGACTAACCGAAGGGGCATATACAGTATCCATGGATTCCACAGCCTAGGTCATCCCTATTCATATACAGTATGAGATTGGAGTTCTGTCACTGATGTTACTCTATAGCAGGGGTCTCCAAACTTTTTCCTGTGAGGGCCACATAACTTTTCCCTTCTCTGATGGGGGGCCGGTGTCAGTTTGTAACAGAAAAAGTGTGACGATCGTAGGGGAGCTTAAAAAATTTATTGTTTTCCAGAAAGCCACACATAACCAAATAACCCTTTCCAGGTTCTTTACAGAAAAAAAGTCAGGAAACAAATAATAACACTATTAATGAAATAAATAATAACTAAATAACTCTCTCTGGGTTCTTCATAGAAAAAAAAAGCCATGGAACATTAACTTTCTGTCGTGCCATGCACAATCTTAACAGATAAAAGTTCAGCTCAGTTGTCAGAGCAGAATCTCTCTGACACATATGAGCAGTCTCTTAAAGTTCTTGTGTTCCTTCCTTATAATCCTTTTGTAGGTTCCAGTAGGCTTGTAGACACCGCTGTTTGCAGCTCTCTCTCATCAACTTCCCTGTGAAAACCACAAAAGAAGCAGGTTGAGAAACTGAACTAAGTGATACAGCACCTACACAGCACAATACATTTCACTACCAGTATGGTTGTAAAGATGGATTTTATCCCAGTAGATTTTATTATGATTATATTTGTTTATGCTCAGAATGACTCATTCAAGTCAGAAAAGTGAGCTTACCTATGTATGTTCATCAGTGTGAACTGTGGGCCTGCATCTGGCTGGTGAGAAGTTGAATATCAGGTTCCATTCTAGTTACAGCCAGTCTCAAGCACTGATGCAAATGTTCATCTGTCAATCTTGATCTCATCGGGTTTTCAGCAGTTTCATGCCAGAAAAGGTTTTCTCGCAGATATACGTGCTGCCAAAAACTGTGGACATTTTCATTGCGTGTTTTTTGATGTTTGGATATGTGTCGTTTGGGAGGGCGGCATAGAAGTCAATGAGACTGTTGGGCTTGAATGCGTCTTTCAGAACATCACAGTTCTGTAACTCAGCCAACTCAAACTGATATGAAGGCTGGGCTTCATCAATGTCGGCAACAAAGGGGTTCTGAAAAAGACGGATTTCTTTTGCATGAACATGTAGTTCACTGAATCGCACACCGAACTCAGCCTTCAGCATTTCCAGTGCTTCCACGCACTTTTCAGCTGGGAACGGGACCGCTGGGTTCTCTGTCGACAGGTTTTGGGTAGCAGGAAGATGGACGAAGTTGCGCTTTTTCACTTGTTCCAAAAGCAGCGCTAATTTCACCTCAAATGCTTTTATGTGTGAATACATGTCACAAATGAGTTTCCCCTCGCCTTGTAGCTGCAAGTTAAGGCTGTTAAGTATTTCTGTCACGTCTGTTAAAAATGCGAGGTGCCATTTCCATTCTGGGTCGATCAGCTCTGGGACCGTTTTGTCTTTTAAATGAAGAAATTATAAATTATAATAATTTCGGCCCCGGCTCAGCCATCGGACCTCTGTGTAGTACAGCACATCTCCGTGCGTAGACTCCAGTTCAGACAGGAATTCTTGGAACTGCCTGTGTTTAAGTCCCTTTGCTCTGATGAAGTTTATGCACGACACCACAACCTTCATTACAGAATCCAACTTCAACACTTTGCAGCACAGTGCTTGCTGGTGAATTAGGCAGTGGACTCGTAGCGGGGCGGTGAGACCCCTTTTTTCCAACTCCCGGTTCATGCGTCCTATTAGACCGCGAGTTTCGCCCACCATGCTAGGAGCCCCGTCAGTCGTGATGCTAGCTAGCTTTGACCAGTCCAGGTCCAACTTCTCCATGGTTTGGCACACTTTGTCAAAAATATCCTCTCCCGTTGTAGTCCCTTTGAGACTTTGGAGGGCTGCCAGCTCCTCGCATATCTCAAAGTTTGCGCTAACTCCACGAATAAAAATGAGCAGTTGCGCTGTGTCTTGCACGTCCGTGCTCTCATCCAGTGCTAATGAAAAAAAGTCAAATTCTTTCGTCTTCTGCTGCAGCTGGGCATATACATTACTCCCGATTTCTTCAACGCGTCTCGTGATTGTACTCGCCGACAGACTTACGGCATTAAATGCATCTTTCTTCTCGGGACACACCTCCTCCGCGACAGCATCCATACATTTCTTAACAAACTCTCCGTCAGTGAAAGGCTTACCGCTTCTTGCTATCAGTTTAGCAACCCGAAAGCTGGCCCGAACGGATGCCTGGTTCAGCTGAGCTTGGCGTACAAATGTATTCTGCTGAGATAGTAGTCCACTTTTTAGCTTTGAGAGTTTGTCTGCTCGTATTTGGCCTTGCAAGCTATCGTACTTGTCTTTGTGACGGGATTCATAGTGTCGGCGAAGATTGTATTCTTTGAATACCGCCACCGTCTCTTGACAGATGAGACAAACAGCCTTTTCTTTGCATTGAACCAAAAAAAATTGTTTGTCCACTGCAGGTTAAATACCCTGCATTCTGAATCAATTTTTCTCTTACCTAACCTTTTCGCCATTATTCCGTTCTCTCTTTGACAGGGCCGGGCCTAGGATTTTTTTTCTGGAGGCCAAATAGGAAAAAAATTCGATAGCGTCTCTGGTATTGTTCAGAGGGCCGGGCCAAATGTGCTGACGGGCCGTATCCGGCCCGCGGGCCGTAGTTTGGTGACCACTGCTCTATAGGATTCTCTTATTGTTGCTCTCTCACTCTATCTGCTACAGTACAGGATACTCTGATTGATGCTCTCTCACTCTATCTGCTACAGTACAGGATACTCTGATTGATGCTCTGTCACTCTATCTGCTACAGTACAGGATACTCTGATTGATGCTCTGTCACTCTATCTGCTACAGTACAGGATACTCTGATTGATGCTCTGTCACTCTATCTGCTACAGTACAGGATACTCTGATTGATACTCTATCTGCTACAGTACAGGATACTCTGATTGCTGCTCTGTCACTCTATCTGCTACAGTACAGGATACTCTGATTGATGCTCTGTCACTCTATCTGCTACAGTACAGGATACTCTGATTGATGCTCTGTCACTCTATCTGCTACAGTACAGGATACTCTGATTGATGCTCTGTCACTCTATCTGCTACAGTACAGGATACTCTGATTGATGCTCTGTCACTCTATCTGCTACAGTACAGGATACTCTGATTGATGCTCTGTCACTCTATCTGCTACAGTACAGGATACTCTGATTGATGCTCTGTCACTCTATCTGCTACAGTACAGGATACTCTGATTGATGCTCTGTCACTCTATCTGCTACAGTACAGGATACTCTGATTGATGCTCTCTCACTCTATCTGCTACAGTACAGGATACTCTGATTGATGCTCTGTCACTCTATCTGCTACAGTACAGGATACTCTGATTGATACTCTGTCACTCTATCTGCTACAGTACAGGATACTCTGATTGCTGCTCTGTCACTCTATCTGCTACAGTACAGGATACTCTGATTGCTGCTCTGTCACTCTATCTGCTACATTACAGGATACTCTGATTGCTGCTCTGTCACTCTATCTGCTACAGTACAGGATACTATGATTGATGCTCTGTCACTCTATCTGCTACAGTACAGGATACTCTGATTGATGCTCTGTCACTCTATCTGCTACAGTACAGGATACTCTGATTGCTGCTCTGTCACTCTATCTGCTACAGTACAGGATACTCTGATTGATGCTCTGTCACTCTATCTGCTACAGTACAGGATACTCTGATTGATGCTCTGTCACTCTATCTGCTACAGTACAGGATACTCTGATTGCTGCTCTGTCACTCTATCTGCTACATTACAGGATACTCTGATTGCTGCTCTGTCACTCTATCTGCTACAGTACAGGATACTATGATTGATGCTCTGTCACTCTATCTGCTACAGTACAGGATACTCTGATTGATGCTCTGTCACTCTATCTGCTACAGTACAGGATACTCTGATTGCTGCTCTGTCACTCTATCTGCTACAGTACAGGATACTCTGATTGATGCTCTGTCACTCTATCTGCTACAGTACAGGATACTCTGATTGATGCTCTGTCACTCTATCTGCTACAGTACAGGATACTATGATTGATGCTATGTCACTCTATCTGCTACAGTACAGGATACTATGATTGATGCTATGTCACTCTATCTGCTACAGTACAGGATACTCTGATTGATGCTCTGTCACTCTATCTGCTACAGTACAGGATACTCTGATTGATACTCTATCTGCTACAGTACAGGATACTCTGATTGCTGCTCTGTCACTCTATCTGCTACAGTACAGGATACTATGATTGATGCTATGTCACTCTATCTGCTACAGTACAGGATACTCTGATTGATGCTCTGTCACTCTATCTGCTACAGTACAGGATACTCTGATTGATACTCTATCTGCTACAGTACAGGATACTCTGATTGCTGCTCTGTCACTCTATCTGCTACAGTACAGGATACTCTGATTGATGCTCTGTCACTCTATCTGCTACAGTACAGGATACTCTGATTGATGCTCTGTCACTCTATCTGCTACAGTACAGGATACTCTGATTGATGCTCTGTCACTCTATCTGCTACAGTACAGGATACTCTGATTGATGCTCTGTCACTCTATCTGCTACAGTACAGGATACTCTGATTGATGCTCTGTCACTCTATCTGCTACAGTACAGGATACTCTGATTGATGCTCTGTCACTCTATCTGCTACAGTACAGGATACTCTGATTGATGCTCTGTCACTCTATCTGCTACAGTACAGGATACTCTGATTGATGCTCTGTCACTCTATCTGCTACAGTACAGGATACTCTGATTGATGCTCTCTCACTCTATCTGCTACAGTACAGGATACTCTGATTGATGCTCTGTCACTCTATCTGCTACAGTACAGGATACTCTGATTGATACTCTGTCACTCTATCTGCTACAGTACAGGATACTCTGATTGCTGCTCTGTCACTCTATCTGCTACAGTACAGGATACTCTGATTGCTGCTCTGTCACTCTATCTGCTACATTACAGGATACTCTGATTGCTGCTCTGTCACTCTATCTGCTACAGTACAGGATACTATGATTGATGCTCTGTCACTCTATCTGCTACAGTACAGGATACTCTGATTGATGCTCTGTCACTCTATCTGCTACAGTACAGGATACTCTGATTGCTGCTCTGTCACTCTATCTGCTACAGTACAGGATACTCTGATTGATGCTCTGTCACTCTATCTGCTACAGTACAGGATACTCTGATTGATGCTCTGTCACTCTATCTGCTACAGTACAGGATACTCTGATTGCTGCTCTGTCACTCTATCTGCTACATTACAGGATACTCTGATTGCTGCTCTGTCACTCTATCTGCTACAGTACAGGATACTATGATTGATGCTCTGTCACTCTATCTGCTACAGTACAGGATACTCTGATTGATGCTCTGTCACTCTATCTGCTACAGTACAGGATACTCTGATTGCTGCTCTGTCACTCTATCTGCTACAGTACAGGATACTCTGATTGATGCTCTGTCACTCTATCTGCTACAGTACAGGATACTCTGATTGATGCTCTGTCACTCTATCTGCTACAGTACAGGATACTATGATTGATGCTATGTCACTCTATCTGCTACAGTACAGGATACTATGATTGATGCTATGTCACTCTATCTGCTACAGTACAGGATACTCTGATTGATGCTCTGTCACTCTATCTGCTACAGTACAGGATACTCTGATTGATACTCTATCTGCTACAGTACAGGATACTCTGATTGCTGCTCTGTCACTCTATCTGCTACAGTACAGGATACTATGATTGATGCTATGTCACTCTATCTGCTACAGTACAGGATACTCTGATTGATGCTCTGTCACTCTATCTGCTACAGTACAGGATACTCTGATTGATACTCTATCTGCTACAGTACAGGATACTCTGATTGCTGCTCTGTCACTCTATCTGCTACAGTACAGGATACTCTGATTGATGCTCTGTCACTCTATCTGCTACAGTACAGGATACTCTGATTGATGCTCTGTCACTCTATCTGCTACAGTACAGGATACTCTGATTGATGCTCTGTCACTCTATCTGCTACAGTACAGGATACTCTGATTGATGCTCTGTCACTCTATCTGCTACAGTACAGGATACTCTGATTGATGCTCTGTCACTCTATCTGCTACAGTACAGGATACTCTGATTGATGCTCTGTCACTCTATCTGCTACAGTACAGGATACTCTGATTGATGCTCTGTCACTCTATCTGCTACAGTACAGGATACTCTGATTGATGCTCTGTCACTCTATCTGCTACAGTACAGGATACTCTGATTGATGCTCTGTCACTCTATCTGCTACAGTACAGGATACTCTGATTGATGCTCTCTCACTCTATCTGCTACAGTACAGGATACTCTGATTGATGCTCTGTCACTCTATCTGCTACAGTACAGGATACTCTGATTGATACTCTGTCACTCTATCTGCTACAGTACAGGATACTCTGATTGCTGCTCTGTCACTCTATCTGCTACAGTACAGGATACTCTGATTGCTGCTCTGTCACTCTATCTGCTACATTACAGGATACTCTGATTGCTGCTCTGTCACTCTATCTGCTACAGTACAGGATACTATGATTGATGCTCTGTCACTCTATCTGCTACAGTACAGGATACTCTGATTGATGCTCTGTCACTCTATCTGCTACAGTACAGGATACTCTGATTGCTGCTCTGTCACTCTATCTGCTACAGTACAGGATACTCTGATTGATGCTCTGTCACTCTATCTGCTACAGTACAGGATACTCTGATTGATGCTCTGTCACTCTATCTGCTACAGTACAGGATACTATGATTGATGCTATGTCACTCTATCTGCTACAGTACAGGATACTATGATTGATGCTATGTCACTCTATCTGCTACAGTACAGGATACTCTGATTGATGCTCTGTCACTCTATCTGCTACAGTACAGGATACTCTGATTGATACTCTATCTGCTACAGTACAGGATACTCTGATTGCTGCTCTGTCACTCTATCTGCTACAGTACAGGATACTATGATTGATGCTATGTCACTCTATCTGCTACAGTACAGGATACTCTGATTGATGCTCTGTCACTCTATCTGCTACAGTACAGGATACTCTGATTGATACTCTATCTGCTACAGTACAGGATACTCTGATTGCTGCTCTGTCACTCTATCTGCTACAGTACAGGATACTCTGATTGATGCTCTGTCACTCTATCTGCTACAGTACAGGATACTCTGATTGATGCTCTGTCACTCTATCTGCTACAGTACAGGATACTCTGATTGATGCTCTGTCACTCTATCTGCTACAGTACAGGATACTCTGATTGATGCTCTGTCACTCTATCTGCTACAGTACAGGATACTCTGATTGATGCTCTGTCACTCTATCTGCTACAGTACAGGATACTCTGATTGATGCTCTGTCACTCTATCTGCTACAGTACAGGATACTCTGATTGATGCTCTGTCACTCTATCTGCTACAGTACAGGATACTCTGATTGATGCTCTGTCACTCTATCTGCTACAGTACAGGATACTCTGATTGATGCTCTGTCACTCTATCTGCTACAGTACAGGATACTCTGATTGATGCTCTCTCACTCTATCTGCTACAGTACAGGATACTCTGATTGATGCTCTGTCACTCTATCTGCTACAGTACAGGATACTCTGATTGATACTCTGTCACTCTATCTGCTACAGTACAGGATACTCTGATTGCTGCTCTGTCACTCTATCTGCTACAGTACAGGATACTCTGATTGCTGCTCTGTCACTCTATCTGCTACATTACAGGATACTCTGATTGCTGCTCTGTCACTCTATCTGCTACAGTACAGGATACTATGATTGATGCTCTGTCACTCTATCTGCTACAGTACAGGATACTCTGATTGATGCTCTGTCACTCTATCTGCTACAGTACAGGATACTCTGATTGCTGCTCTGTCACTCTATCTGCTACAGTACAGGATACTCTGATTGATGCTCTGTCACTCTATCTGCTACAGTACAGGATACTCTGATTGATGCTCTGTCACTCTATCTGCTACAGTACAGGATACTATGATTGATGCTATGTCACTCTATCTGCTACAGTACAGGATACTATGATTGATGCTATGTCACTCTATCTGCTACAGTACAGGATACTATGATTGATGCTATGTCACTCTATCTGCTACAGTACAGGATACTCTGATTGATGCTCTGTCACTCTATCTGCTACAGTACAGGATACTATGATTGATGCTATGTCACTCTATCTGCTACAGTATAGGACTCTTTCTCTGATGTGACCTGATTATGACCTGATCATTATTGTTTTTGGCTTGAGCCTAAAATAGCACAGAACCAACACGGGCCTCCCATCAACTACAGTTTTATTGCAATAAAAGCCTAAGAAAAAAGGATATAGGCCACCAACACTGTCTGCATGCCAAGATCGGTAGTAAAATGTGAATGTTAAAGTAACTGTTCTGTGTTTCCAGTTTTCTATGAAATATGACCTATAGTTATTTACAATATGAGTGAAATAGTTTTCCTTCCCGTTTTTTTATTAAGTATATTTAAAAGCAACTTTTCTGTTTTGTAATGGTGTGGGCTGTCATGTTCTGACCATAGTTCTGTTATTTTATTCTTTGTTTTAGTATAATCAGGGCGTGAGTTGGGGTGGGCAGTCTATGTTTGTTTTTCTATATTAGTTTTGTGTTCGGCCTGGTATGGTTCTCAATCAGAGGCAGGTGTCGTTAGTTGTCTCTGATTGAGAATCATACTTAGGTAGCCTGGGTTTCACTGTTGGTTTGTGGGTGTTTGTTTCCATGTGTGGGTTTGGGCCACACGGTACTGTTTCAGTTTTGTAAATTCACCTCATCGTTTATTGTTTTGATTCAGTGTTCAGTGCTTTCTTTATTAAAATCATCATGAACACTTACCACGCTGCGCTTTGGTCCAATCCTTAATCCTCCTCAGACGAAGAGGACGATATCCATTACAGAAACACCCACCACAAGAGGACCAAGCAGCGTGGTAACGGGCAGCAGCAGCGGCCGAAAACACAAGACTCCTGGACTTGGGAGGAGATTTTGGACAGCAAGGGACCCTGGGCACAGGCAGAGGAATATCGCCGCCCTAAAGCAGAGCTGGAGGCAGCGAAAGCGGAGAGGCGCCGGTATGAGGAGGCAGCACGGCAGCGTGGCTGGAAGCCCGAGAGGCAGCCCCAAAAATGTCTTGGGGGGGGGACACGGGGAGTGTGGCTACGTCAGGTAGGAGACCTGAGCCAACTCCCCGTGCTTACCGGCGAGCGAGAGGGACCGGGCAGGCACTGTGTTATGCGGTGGAGCGCACGGTGTCTCCGGTGCGTTTGCATAGCCCGGTGCGGTACATTCCAGCTCCTTGTATCGGGCGGACTAGAGTGGGCATTGAGCCAGGTGCCATGAAGCCGGCTCTAAGCATCTGGTCTCTAGTGCATCTCCTCGGTCCGGCGTGCATGGCACCAGCCCTCCGCTGGCAGCCCTCCGCACCAGGCTGTCTCTCCGTCTTCTCCCTACAGGTGCTCCCGCCTGTCCAGCGCTGCCAGAGCCTTCCTCCTGCCTAGGGCTGTCAGAGTCTCCCGTCTGTCCTGAGCCGCCAGAGTCTCCCGTCTGTCCTGAGCCGCCAGAGTCTCCCATCTGTCCTGAGCCGCCATAGCCGCCAGTCTGTCCTGAGCTGCCAGAGCCGCCAGTCTGTCCTGAGCCGCCAGAGCCGCCAGTCTGTCCTGAGCCGTCAGAGCCGCCAGTCTGTCCTGAGCCGACAGAGCCGCAAGTCTTTCCTGAGCCGCTAGAGCCGCCAGTCTGTCCTGAGCCGCCAGAGCCGTCAGTCTGTCCTGAGCCCCAGGAGCCGCCAGAGCTGCCAGTCAGCCGGGAGCCGCCAGTCAGCCAGGAGCCGCCAGAGCCGTCAGCCAGCCAGGAGCCGCCAGAGCCGTCAGCCAGCTAGGAGCCGCCAGAGCCGTCAGTCAGCCAGGAGCCGCCAGAGCCGTCAGTCAGCCATTAGCCGCCAGAGCCGTCAGTCAGCCAGGAGCCGCCAGAGCCGTCAGCCAGCCAGGAGCCGCCAGAGCCGTCAGCCAGCCAGGAGCCGCCAGAGCCGTCAGTCAGCCAGGCGATGCCAGAATCGCCCTTCAGAGCCGTCAACCGCCAGAGCTGTCAGCCAGCCAGGAGCCGCCAGTCAGCCAGGAGCCGCCAGAGCTGTCAGTCAGCCAGGCGATGCCAGAATCGCCCTTCAGAGCCGTCAGCCGCCAGAGTCTCCCGCCTGTCCGGCGCTGCCGGAGTCTCCCGCCTGTCCGGCGCTGCGGGACCCGTGGCGAGGGTCCCCAGTCCGAGGTCGCGGGCGAGGGTCGCCGCTCATAAGAGGCCAAGGGGGCGGTTGAGGAGGCGGACAAAAACTATGGTGAAGTGGGGCCCACGTCCCGCGCCAGAGCCGCCACCGCGGACAGACGCCCACCCAGACCCTCCCCTATAGGTTCAGGTTTTGTGGCCGGAGTCCGCACCTTTGGGGGGAGGGTACTGTCACGTTCTGACTATAGTTCTGTCATTGTATTCTTTGTTTTAGTATGGTCAGGGTGTGAGTTGGGGTGGGCAGTCTATGTTTGTTTTTCTATGTTGGTTTTTGTGCTCTGCCTGGTATGGTTCTCAATCAGAGGCAGGTGTCGTTAGTTGTCTCTGATTGAGAATCATACTTAGGTAGCCTGGGTTTCACTGTTGGTTTGTGAGTGTGTGTTTCCGTGTGTGTGTTTGGGCCACACGGTACTGTTTCGGTTTTGTAAATTCACGTCATTGTTTATTGTTTTGATTCAGTGTTCAGTGCTTTCTTTATTAAAATCATCATGAACACTTACCACGCTGCGCTTTGGTCCGATCCTTACTCCTCCTCAGGACGATATCCATTACATGGGCGTTTACCAGCAACAGAATGGTGTGGCCGTATACTGGTCAATAAAAATTTGAATGTGAGTAGACCGCTGATTGGCCAGCTCATCCTCCTCAGGAATCAACAACATTATTCATCCTCCCTCCAGGGGTAGATGTAACATAGTCAATTTAAATCAGAGATGCTCCAATTGGTATGTTATGTTAGGTTTCGTATGGTATGTATTAATTTGAAGATGTCCATCATCCATTTCGTATGATATGTTACGAATTAAAATGTATATCATATGTTACTAATTGCAATTTGTACAGTATGTTACAAATTGCAATTCGTACAATATGTTACAAATTGCAATTCGTACAATATGTTACAAATTTGGTCAAATGCATTATGTTACAAATTCCAATTTGTTGTGGCTAAAATTAGCTAGGTGGCTAATGTTAGCTAGAATATGGGTTAAGGTTAGGGTTAGGAGTTAAGTTAAAGGGTTAAAGATAGGGTTATGGGAAAAGTTAGCTAACATGCTAAGTAGTTGCAAAGTAGCTAAAAAGTAACAAGTAGTTGCAAAGTTACTAATTAGCTAAAATTGTCCGTGAAGAGATTCGAACACTCAACATTTGGGTTGCTAGACGTTCCCGTTATACGCTCGCCCATCTACTCAACCAACCTTTATAATTACTTTTTGCGTTAAGTAACTCTCTGTCTTATGTAACCATACTAAACATATATTATACTAATTTGAGAGTGCCGGATTTACGTTTACTATGTTACTTCTAGTTTATGAGACCAGGCTGCGCCTGGAGGTTAAGTACAGAGCTGGCTGCGCTCTCTCTCTATCTGTCTGTTGGAGACCACTCAATAGAAAGCATCGAACTCGGATTCCTCTTATGCCACTGTAAATATCACATTTAAATACTGTATTTCTTTGTCGCACTGCTCTTTCTCGTCATACATTGATTTCTATCTACAGTCACCAGACTACTTGCGTGCGCGCCTCTTTCGTAGGTCGAGGGGGAAAATAATCACTGCGCTCTGCAAACCGCAAAGCAAATGAGTTGGGGGAGAGGTTTTGAGTGAGTGGGAAAGCCGTGCTTGCTCCTTGTACTGCATACAATGAGGAAATTCTGAGGTGGCATTCTTCGTTCAGTTACGCTTCCTTTGGTTGTATGTAACTAATGGCTAGCTCATGAACCTGGATCCTCTTGCGTGGAATTCTGTTTTCACTTAGAACTCTGCTGCCTGGACAAATGCATACAAATGCATTTAGGAGCCCAACGGACAAGGAGTGGACACGTTTCTCCAACAGCAATAACGTGAGTAAGAAATAATAGCCTCACGGAAAAATGCATAGCCTAATGTAGACGATTCGATTGTAAAATGCAGACAAACATAAATAGAAGTAATGCAACGGAAATGGATATGCAGCTTGAAAGTGCAATTTAACCAATTTTCCTTTACCAGACCTGTATACCTGTTCTGACAGGTCTGTGAAAGGAATCAGCGGAGCTTATTTAGCTTGTAGGCATTTTCCTTGAACCTATAGAGGACACTGATCAGCACCAGCCTAATCTTAGCAAGCAATTATATAAAGCAGAGATTGTAGGTTGCCAAAAACGTGAAGCCAAAAAACTTAAGCAAGCTGTTCGGCCGAATTGATCGTTTGTAATGGATGGTAGATTAATTCATTGGGTGTTAAATTCAGCATTGATCTTGCTCAATGTTGTTATGCGCTCGCGTACAACCAGCGGTCGTGGCTTTGACCTCTCCAACCGTCATGCTGCGCGCACAATTGATCTGCCAGCTAATCCTGTCAACCCGGTACTGGCTGCTTGAAGAACGAAAAGGGAAGTTCTCTCTTTTCTCCCTCTCTCTCCCATCATTCCGCTACTAGTTTTTTTCTTCTTTTGGGGCATTTTGTCACGTAGACTACACATAACTGTTCTGTAAAGTTTGGAGACTACGTTTTATTGCGCAACAATGGACCGACTTTGGAGGCTTTTACCAACAACCGGTCTAATCAAAAAGTTAGAACAGTCCTTGATGTTAACAAAACATAAGGAAATAATGCCTTATTCAGAATAATAGCAATAAAATAATGCTTTATTTTCAATCAATTGTCTATAACATCCAAAAACAGTGTATAACTGGAGGGCAGTCATCCAGTCGGAGTGAAATTCCTATTGTTTCGAATCAAAAACACTCCAGATAAGGAACGCGGACTAAAATGGACAACTGTTCAGTTTCCAAAAACATAATAATTCCTACTATTCTGTCGAACCTGTCCAGTACAGAATCAGATGACTGGCCGACAGACTGATGCGCAATTGACCACAGCGGTTGCTCTGATTGAAAATATACTCTATAGCAGTTATGCCTAAACATTCCAAATGTGTGTATTGAATATTTACATCTAGGCGTGTTGTTTATTTGCTGTTACATTTGGCTGGGACTATTGAGCCCGTATAGAAATCTACATGGAAACATAATAGCATTAAGACCACAGAGCAAAATTAAGCAAGAAACGTTGCCAAGCTGTCTTTATATATACAGTACCAGTCAAAAGTTTGGACACACCTACTCATTCCACGGTTTTTCTTTCCTTTTTTTGCAGAATAATAGTGAAGACATCAAAACTATGAAATAACACATATGGAATCATGTAGTAACCAAAATGACAGCTTTGCACACGCTTGGCATTCTCTCAACCAGCTTCATGAGGTAGTCACCTGGAATGCTTTTCCAACAGTCTTGAGGGAGTTCCCACATATGCTGAGTACTTGTTGCCTGCTTTTCCTTCACTCTGCAGTCCAACTCATCCCAAACCATCTCATTTGGGTTGAGGTCAGGTGATTGTGGAGGACAGGTCATCTGATGCAGCACTCCATCACTCTCCTTCTTGGTCAAATAGCCCTTACACAGCCTGGAGGTGTGTTGGGTCATTGTCCTGTTGAAAAACAAATAATAGTCCCACTAAGAGCAAACCAGATGAGATGGCGTATCACTGCAGAATGCTGTGGTAGCCATGCTAAGTGCGCCTTGAATTCTAAATAAATCACAGACAGTGTCACCAGCAAAGCACCCCCACACCATCCCACCTCCTCCTCCATGCTACACATGCAGAGATCATCTGTTCACCTACTCTGCGTATCACAAAGTTGGAACCAAAAATCTAAAATTTGGACCAAAGGACAGATTTCACCTGTCTAATGTCCATTGCTCTTGTTTCTTGGCCCAAGCAAGCCTCTTCTTCTTATTGGTGTCCTTTCCTCTGCAGCAGAGGTAACTCTGGATCTTCTTTTCCTCTGGCAGTCCTCATGAGAGCCAGTTAAATCATAGTGCTTGATGGTTTTTGCGACTGCACTTGAAGAAACTTTCAAAGTTCTTGACATTTTCCGCATTGACTGACCTTCATGTCTTAAAGTAATGATGGATTGTCATTTCTCTTTGCTTATTTGAGCTGTTTTTGCCACAATATGGACTTGGTATTTGACCAAATATGACTATCTTTTGTATACCACCCCTACCTTGTCACAACACAACTGATTGGCTCAAACGCATTAAGAAGGAAAGAAATTCCACAAATTAACTTTTAAGACGGCACACCGTTTAAATTGAAATGCATTCCAGGTGACTACCTCATGAAGCTGGTTGAGAGAATGCCAAGTGTGTGTAAAGCTGTCATCAAGCCAAAGGGTGGCTCGTTGAAGCATCTCGAATATAACACTTACCTTTATCTGTTTAACACTTTATCGGTTACTACATGATTCCATATGTGTTATTTCATAGTTTTATAGCTTCACTATTATTCTACAATGTAGAAAATAGTAAAAAATAAAGAAAAACCCTTGAATGAGTAATTGTGTACCAACTTTTGACTGGTACTGTATATAACGAAACCCTATATGATGTAAAAGAGCAAAGCCAGTAGCCAGACACTCGCCTTTTTTGGAAATGTCTTGTATGAGTAGGCTATTATTCATTAATCTATCCAAAAGTATGCATTGTGCGTATTCCACCTGGGACCATTATGGAGTAGACCAGGAAATGTAATAGATGTGTGTATATAACAGAAGATTTTCACTGAGAGGAGTTAGTGTATGCTTCACTGGTGCAGTGACATGCAGTGAGAGCAGAGTGGTGGTTCCTGAGGAGAATTTCTAGCTTGACAATCACTCACTGTTATGTGTGTGGTTGACTCTGAAGCCAGCCAGTGGTTTGTGTGCCTGGAATACTAGCCTAACTCTCTCATAGACCTGACAAAGGGCTTGAAAATTACACAGTTGCTACCGCTCTCTTGGAGGAAGATATAACCACCATTGAATATTAAGATTTTGTTATGGTCTATAGCCAATTTTGGTATTGTCCTGGTTACGACTTCCATGTCTTGCCTGTGGTGAATACACGACACAGTTGTGGTGAATACCCTGCCATAAACGGCCACTACAGTGTCTGTGGTGAATACCCTGTCATAGACGGCCACTAAACAGTGTCTGGGGTGAATACCCTGCCATAAACGGCCACTACAGTGTCTGTGGTGAATACCCTGCCATAGACGGCCACTAAACAGTGTCTGGGGTGAATACCCTGCCATAAACGGCCACTACAGTGTCTGTGGTGAATACCCTGCCATAGACGGCCACTAAACAGTGTCTGGGGTGAATACCCTGCCATGAACGGCCACTACAGTGTCTGTGGTGAATACCCTGCAATAGACGGCCACTAAACAGTGTCTGGGGTGAATACCCTGCCATAAACGGCCACTACAGTGTCTGTGGTGTATACCCTGCCATAGACGACCACTAAACAGTACCTGTGGTGAATACCCTACCATAAACTACCACTTCAGTGTCTAGGGTGAATACCCTACCATAGACGGCCATTACACAGTGTCTGTGGTGAATACCCTGTCATAGACGGCCATTACACAGTGTCTGGGGTGAATACCCTGCCATAGACAGCCAATAAACAGTGTCTGTGGTGAATACCCTGCCATTGACGGCCATTAGACAGTGTCTGTGGTGAATACCCTGCCATAAATGGCCACTTCAGTGTCTCTGGTGAATACCCTGCAATAGACGTCCACTAAACAGTGTCTGGGGGGCGAATACCCTGCCACAAACGGCCACTACAGTGTCTGTGGTGAATACCCTGCCATAGACGGCCACTAAACAGTGTCTGGGGTGAATACCCTGCCATAGGCGGCCAATAAACAGTGGCTGTGGTGAATACCCTGCCATATATGTTCACTACACAGTGTCTGTGGTGAATACCCTGCCATAGACGGCCACTACACAGTGTCTGTGGTGAATACCCTGCCATAGACGGCCACTACACATTGTCTGTGGTGAATACCCTGCCATGGACGACCACTACACAGTGTCTGTGGTGAATACCCTGCCATAGACGACCACTACACAGTCTCTGTGGTGAATACCCTGCCATGGACGACCACTACACAGTGTCTGTGGTGAATACCCTGCCATAGACGGCCACTAAACAGTGTCTGGGGTGAATACCCTGCCATAGGCGGCCAATAAACAGTGTCTGTGGTGAATACCCTGCCATATATGTTCACTACACAGTGTCTGTGGTGAATACCCTGCCATAGACGGACACTACACAGTGTCTGTGGTGAGTACCCTGCCATGGACGACCACTACACAGTGTCTGCGGTGAATACCCTGCCATAGACGACCACTACACAGTGTCTGCGGTGAATACCCTGCCATGGACGACCACTACACAGTGTCTGCGGTGAATACCCTGCCATAGATGACCACTACACAGTGTCTGTGGTGAATACCCTGCCATAGACGGCCACTACACAGTGTCTGTGGTGAATACCCTGCCATGGACGGCCACTACACAGTGTCTGTGGTGAATACCCTGCCATAGACGGCCACTACACAGTGTCTGTGGTGAATACCCTGCCATGGACGGCCACTACACAGTGTCTGTGGTGAATACCCTGCCATGGACGGCCACTACACAGTGTCTGTGGTGAATACCCTGCCATGGACGGCCACTACACAGTGTCTGTGGTGAATACCCTGCCATAGACGGCCACTACACAGTGTCTGTGGTGAATACCCTGCCATAGACGGCCACTACACAGTGTCTGTGGTGAATACCCTGCCATAGACGGCCACTACACAGTGTCTGTGGTGAATACCCTGCCATAGACGGCCACTACACAGTGTCTGTGGTGAATACCCTGCCATAGATGACCACTACACAGTCTCTGTGGTGAATACCCTGCCATGGACGACCACTACACAGTGTCTGTGGTGAATACCCTGCCATAGACGGCCACTAAACAGTGTCTGGGGTGAATACCCTGCCATAGGCGGCCAATAAACAGTGTCTGTGGTGAATACCCTGCCATATATGTTCACTACACAGTGTCTGTGGTGAATACCCTGCCATAGACGGACACTACACAGTGTCTGTGGTGAATACCCTGCCATGGACGACCACTACACAGTGTCTGCGGTGAATACCCTGCCATAGACGACCACTACACAGTGTCTGTGGTGAATACCCTGCCATGGACGACCACTACACAGTGTCTGTGGTGAATACCCTGCCATAGATGACCACTACACAGTGTCTGTGGTGAATACCCTGCCATGGACGGCCACTACACAGTGTCTGTGGTGAATACCCTGCCATGGACGGCCACTACACAGTGTCTGTGGTGAATACCCTGCCATAGATGGCCACTACACAGTGTCTGTGGTGAATACCCTGCCATGGACGGCCACTACACAGTGTCTGTGGTGAATACCCTGCCATGGACGGCCACTAAACAGTGTCTGTGGTGAATACCCTGCCATGGACGGCCACTACACAGTGTCTGTGGTGAATACCCTGCCATAGACGGCCACTACACAGTGTCTGTGGTGAATACCCTGCCTGGACGACCACTACACAGTGTCTGTGGTGAATACCCTGCCATAGATGACCACTACACAGTCTCTGTGGTGAATACCCTGCCATGGACGGCCACTACACAGTGTCTGTGGTGAATACCCTGCCATGGACGGCCACTACACAGTGTCTGTGGTGAATACCCTGCCATGGACGGCCACTACACAGTGTCTGTGGTGAATACCCTGCCATAAACGGCCACTACAGTGTCTGTGGTGAATACCCTGTCATAGACGGCCACTAAACAGTGTCTGGGGTGAATACCCTGCCATAAACGGCCACTACAGTGTCTGTGGTGAATACCCTGCCATAGACGGCCACTAAACAGTGTCTGGGGTGAATACCCTGCCATAAACGGCCACTACAGTGTCTGTGGTGAATACCCTGCCATAGACGGCCACTAAACAGTGTCTGGGGTGAATACCCTGCCATGAACGGCCACTACAGTGTCTGTGGTGAATACCCTGCAATAGACGGCCACTAAACAGTGTCTGGGGTGAATACCCTGCCATAAACGGCCACTACAGTGTCTGTGGTGTATACCCTGCCATAGACGACCACTAAACAGTACCTGTGGTGAATACCCTACCATAAACTACCACTTCAGTGTCTGGGGTGAATACCCTACCATAGACGGCCATTACACAGTGTCTGTGGTGAATACCCTGTCATAGATGGCCATTACACAGTGTCTGGGGTGAATGCCCTGCCATAGACAGCCAATAAACAGTGTCTGTGGTGAATACCCTGCCATTGACGGCCATTAGACAGTGTCTGTGGTGAATACCCTGCCATAAATGGCCACTTCAGTGTCTCTGGTGAATACCCTGCCATAGACGTCCACTAAACAGTGTCTGGGGGGCGAATACCCTGCCACAAACGGCCACTACAGTGTCTGTGGTAAATACCCTGCCATAGACGGCCACTAAACAGTGTCTGTGGTGAATACCCTGCCATAGACGGCCACTACACAGTGTCTGTGGTGAATACCCTGCCATAGACGGCCACTACACAGTGTCTGTGGTGAATACCCTGCCATAGACGGCCACTACACAGTGTCTGTGGTGAATACCCTGCCATGGACGACCACTACACAGTGTCTGTGGTGAATACCCTGCCATAGACGACCACTACACAGTCTCTGTGGTGAATACCCTGCCATGGACGACCACTACACAGTGTCTGTGGTGAATACCCTGCCATAGACGGCCACTAAACAGTGTCTGGGGTGAATACCCTGCCATAGGCGGCCAATAAACAGTGTCTGTGGTGAATACCCTGCCATATATGTTCACTACACAGTGTCTGTGGTGAATACCCTGCCATAGACGGACACTACACAGTGTCTGTGGTGAGTACCCTGCCATGGACGACCACTACACAGTGTCTGCGGTGAATACCCTGCCATAGACGACCACTACACAGTGTCTGTGGTGAATACCCTGCCATGGACGACCACTACACAGTGTCTGTGGTGAATACCCTGCCATAGATGACCACTACACAGTGTCTTTGGTGAATACCCTGCCATAGACGGCCACCTCACAGTGTCTGTGGTGAATACCCTGCCATGGACGGCCACTACACAGTGTCTATGGTGAATACCCTGCCATAGACGGCCACTACACAGTGTCTGTGGTGAATACCCTGCCATGGACGGCCACTACACAGTGTCTGTGGTGAATACCCTGCCATGGACGGCCACTACACAGTGTCTGTGGTGAATACCCTGCCATGGACGGCCACTACACAGTGTCTGTGGTGAATACCCTGCCATAGACGGCCACCACACAGTGTCTGTGGTGAATACCCTGCCATAGACGGCCACTACACAGTGTCTGTGGTGAATACCCTGCCATGGACGACCACTACACAGTGTCTGTGGTGAATACCCTGCCATAGATGACCACTACACAGTCTCTGTGGTGAATACCCTGCCATGGACGACCACTACACAGTGTCTGTGGTGAATACCCTGCCATAGACGGCCACTAAACAGTGTCTGTGGTGAATACCCTGCCATGGACGACCACTACACAGTGTCTGCGGTGAATACCCTGCCATAGACGACCACTACACAGTGTCTGTGGTGAATACCCTGCCATGGACGACCACTACACAGTGTCTGTGGTGAATACCCTGCCATAGATGACCACTACACAGTGTCTGTGGTGAATACCCTGCCATAGACGGCCACTACACAGTGTCTGTGGTGAATACCCTGCCATGGACGGCCACTACACAGTGTCTGTGGTGAATACCCTGCCATAGACGGCCACTACACAGTGTCTGTGGTGAATAACCTGCCATGGACGACCACTACACAGTGTCTGTGGTGAATACCCTGCCATGGACGGCCACTACACAGTGTCTGTGGTGAATACCCTGCCATGGACGGCCACTACACAGTGTCTGTGGTGAATACCCTGCCATGGACGGCCACTACACAGTGTCTGGGGTGAATACCCTGCCATGAACGGCCACTACAGTGTCTGTGGTGAATACCCTGCAATAGACGGCCACTAAACAGTGTCTGGGGTGGATACCCTGCCATAAACGGCCACTACAGTGTCTGTGGTGTATACCCTGCCATAGACGACCACTAAACAGTACCTGTGGTGAATACCCTACCATAAACTACCACTTCAGTGTCTGGGGTGAATACCCTACCATAGACGGCCATTACACAGTGTCTGTGGTGAATACCCTGTCATAGACGGCCATTACACAGTGTCTGGGGTGAATACCCTGCCATAGACAGCCAATAAACAGTGTCTGTGGTGAATACCCTGCCATTGACGGCCATTAGACAGTGTCTGTGGTGAATACCCTGCCATAAATGGCCACTTCAGTGTCTCTGGTGAATACCCTGCCATAGACGTCCACTAAAACAGTGTCTGGGGGGCGAATACCCTGCCACAAACGGCCACTACAGTGTCTGTGGTGAATACCCTGCCATAGACGGCCACTAAACAGTGTCTGGGGTGAATACCCTGCCATAGGCGGCCAATAAACAGTGGCTGTGGTGAATACCCTGCCATATATGTTCACTACACAGTGTCTGTGGTGAATACCCTGCCATAGACGGCCACTACACAGTGTCTGTGGTGAATACCCTGCCATAGACGGCCACTACACAGTGTCTGTGGTGAATACCCTGCCATAGACGGCCACTACACAGTGTATGTGGTGAATACCCTGCCATGGACGACCACTACACAGTGTCTGTGGTGAATACCCTGCCATAGACGACCACTACACAGTCTCTGTGGTGAATACCCTGCCATGGACGACCACTACACAGTGTCTGTGGTGAATACCCTGCCATAGACGGCCACTAAACAGTGTCTGGGGTGAATACCCTGCCATAGGCGGCCAATAAACAGTGTCTGTGGTGAATACCCTGCCATATATGTTCACTACACAGTGTTTGTGGTGAATACCCTGCCATAGACGGACACTACACAGTGTCTGTGGTGAGTACCCTGCCATGGACGACCACTACACAGTGTCTGCGGTGAATACCCTGCCATAGACGACCACTACACAGTGTCTGTGCCATGGACGACCACTACACAGTGTCTGTGGTGAATACCCTGCCATAGATGACCACTACACAGTGTCTGTGGTGAATACCCTGCCATAGACGGCCACTACACAGTGTCTGTGGTGAATACCCTGCCATGGACGGCCACTACACAGTGTCTATGGTGAATACCTTGCCATAGACGGCCACTACACAGTGTCTGTGGTGAATACCCTGCCATGGACGGCCACTACACAGTGTCTGTGGTGAATACCCTGCCATGGACGGCCACTACACAGTGTCTGTGGTGAATACCCTGCCATGGACGGCCACTACACAGTGTCTGTGGTGAATACCCTGCCATAGACGGCCACTACACAGTGTCTGTGGTGAATACCCTGCCATAGACGGCCACTACACAGTGTCTGTGGTGAATACCCTGCCATGGACAACCACTACACAGTGTCTGTGGTGAATACCCTGCCATAGATGACCACTACACAGTCTCTGTGGTGAATACCCTGCCATAGACGGCCACTAAACAGTGTCTGGGGTGAATACCCTGCCATAGGCGGCCAATAAACAGTGTCTGTGGTGAATACCCTGCCATATATGTTCACTACACAGTGTCTGTGGTGAATACCCTGCCATAGACGGACACTACACAGTGTCTGTGGTGAATACCCTGCCATGGACGACCACTACACAGTGTCTGCGGTGAATACCCTGCCATAGACGACCACTACACAGTGTCTGTGGTGAATACCCTGCCATGGACGACCACTACACAGTGTCTGTGGTGAATACCCTGCCATAGATGACCACTACACAGTGTCTGTGGTGAATACCCTGCCATAGACGGCCACTACACAGTGTCTGTGGTGAATACCCTGCCATGGACGGCCACTACACAGTGTCTGTGGTGAATACCCTGCCATAGACGGCCACTACACAGTGTCTGTGGTGAATACCCTGCCATGGACGGCCACTACACAGTGTCTGTGGTGAATACCCTGCCATGGACAGCCACTACACAGTGTCTGTGGTGAATACCCTGCCATGGACGGCCACTACACAGTGTCTGTGGTGAATACCCTGCCATAGACGGCCACTACACAGTGTCTATGGTGAATACCCTGCCATAGACGGCCACTACACAGTGTCTGTGGTGAATACCCTGACATGGACGGCCACTACACAGTGTCTGTGGTGAATACCCTGACATGGACGGCCACTACACAGTGTCTGTGGTGAATACCCTGACATGGACGGCCACTACACAGTGTCTGTGGTGAATACCCTGCCATAGACGACCACTACACAGTGTCTGCGGTGAAAACTCTGCCATAGACGGCCACTACACAGTGTCTGTGGTGAATACCCTGCCATGGACGGCCACTACACAGTGTCTGGGGTGAATACCCTGCCATGAACGGCCACTACAGTGTCTGTGGTGAATACCCTGCAATAGACGGCCACTAAACAGTGTCTGGGGTGGATACCCTGCCATAAACGGCCACTACAGTGTCTGTGGTGTATACCCTGCCATAGACGACCACTAAACAGTACCTGTGGTGAATACCCTACCATAAACTACCACTTCAGTGTCTGGGGTGAATACCCTACCATAGACGGCCATTACACAGTGTCTGTGGTGAATACCCTGTCATAGACGGCCATTACACAGTGTCTGGGGTGAATACCCTGCCATAGACAGCCAATAAACAGTGTCTGTGGTGAATACCCTGCCATTGACGGCCATTAGACAGTGTCTGTGGTGAATACCCTGCCATAAATGGCCACTTCAGTGTCTCTGGTGAATACCCTGCCATAGACGTCCACTAAACAGTGTCTGGGGGGCGAATACCCTGCCACAAACGGCCACTACAGTGTCTGTGGTGAATACCCTGCCATAGACGGCCACTAAACAGTGTCTGGGGTGAATACCCTGCCATAGGCGGCCAATAAACAGTGGCTGTGGTGAATACCCTGCCATATATGTTCACTACACAGTGTCTGTGGTGAATACCCTGCCATAGACGGCCACTACACAGTGTCTGTGGTGAATACCCTGCCATAGACGGCCACTACACAGTGTCTGTGGTGAATACCCTGCCATAGACGGCCACTACACAGTGTCTGTGGTGAATACCCTGCCATGGACGACCACTACACAGTCTCTGTGGTGAATACCCTGCCATGGACGACCACTACACAGTGTCTGTGGTGAATACCCTGCCATAGACGGCCACTAAACAGTGTCTGGGGTGAATACCCTGCCATAGGCGGCCAATAAACAGTGTCTGTGGTGAATACCCTGCCATATATGTTCACTACACAGTGTTTGTGGTGAATACCCTGCCATAGACGGACACTACACAGTGTCTGTGGTGAGTACCCTGCCATGGACGACCACTACACAGTGTCTGCGGTGAATACCCTGCCATAGACGACCACTACACAGTGTCTGTGCCATGGACGACCACTACACAGTGTCTGTGGTGAATACCCTGCCATAGATGACCACTACACAGTGTCTGTGGTGAATACCCTGCCATAGACGGCCACTACACAGTGTCTGTGGTGAATACCCTGCCATGGACGGCCACTACATAGTGTCTGTGGTGGGAGAAGTGAAGTCTGAGTGTGAATGAATGGACCTGAGAAGGATCAAGTTACTTGCCTGGTTACCCAGACTCTTTGCTCCTGCCAAACGTTATGCCACACCCACAGACTTTAGTTTCTTATCCGCAGTGATTCTGGATCTGAGTACCTCCCAGACTTTGTCTTGTACAACACCCCTCATTTTGACGACACCACAAACAACTTCAATGCCGGCAGTCTCAGACTGAAGTATGCAGAGAACGATAGAGCAGCGTAGGAATTCAGTTTGAATCGCAGGCATCTAAGTTACACCATGTGGGTCAGGTCATGTGAAACAACCTACACAGCGCTGAACCACTTTCAACATGACTCCTCTTTGGTAATCAGCCTCCCTCAAATGTGGCTGTGGATGGCTAATGTATATCCCATTTGGTTGGAAAATACACTTTTAACATGAAGTTACACATATATAGCACCATGTAATAATGTTTTTTGTTGTGTGTGTATAATAACATGTTACCACTACATAGTAAATACACGATAATAACTCATCTGACTTTGGCAATTTTTCTGTCTTCAATTCATGTACGTCATCTGTAGTACTGTATGTAGCTGAGCGATAACATCCCGGTTACCAAAACAGAGGTCAAGTCAGTAGCTACCTGGTATAAAGGCAGGCAGCTTAATGTAAAATGATCCCTTGTTGGGTGATCAGTGTCTGGTAGGACTTTTGGCCTGTCTGTGTGAGTGAGTGTGTGTGTTTAGCTCTCCCCACATCTGCAGTGTACCCTGCGACAGGAAAAGGGCAAACCAATAAAGCCGTCTGGAAGTTTACTCACAGCCCTTTGTCTGCTAGTTGTCTTGTGGGCTAAGTCAATCTTTACATTTGTGTGCAATGAACTCTTGACTCTGTGACCAATTCTGAGTGTTGACAAGCTGTCGTGGTACTACTTAGCTTACCCTTTGTATTGGAACCACACAGAGACCGATGCCTGGTTTACAATAATAGGGCTGAACTGAAATAAACTGTGCTGGCTTTTTACATTGTCCTTTGCAGCATGGTGCCAGCAAATACGGTGGATGTGTAACCAGGCCAGCCCAGTATAGCTCAGCTTGGTTTGGCTCAGCTTGTCCCAATAAGGTGAAGCAGGCAATAGTGGAATAGCAATGTGTGATAGAATAATGAGCCTCGGGACTTGGAAAGTGTTTATCTGCTAGCTCAAGTGCTGATGGCTATTTGGATCTGATTTATCAATCCAATGCCTATGTAATGAAGTCATAATCTGGATACAGGTGTTAGAGGTGGGAGGTTGCCAAGAGGAACAGCAATTGGACCCAGATCAATAACTCATTCATGTTGGAGAACGATGTTGGCGGTTTGACACTCAGAGAGGAACATGCAGAAACAGAACACAAGTATTACTGAGGAACTCGCACATTCATTTCTCATGTATCTCTTATTAATTTCATTCAGAGAATTTCTGAACGCTTATTAGCATATAACTAGCTAATCAAGGAATGTAGCCTACCCTGGTGTTATGCTCACATGGTTGGCTACTTTCACTGTCTTGGATGTTTTGATATACAAGTGGAAATACAAGTCCCAGTCTCAGCGATAAAACCCAATCTCCCCTTTCCCTTGTGTTGTATGTTAGATTAGTAACTACCTCTACTCTGCTCTACTCTATGTTGACATCTGAACAGAGCTACTGAGCAGAGAGACAGACCATATAGCTGCCAAAGTGTCAGTCGTGTTTATTATAGAGGATGCATCTCAGGCCACAGGTCCATAAAATGCTTCCAGGTCTGACTGAAAAATATGTTGTTGTTTTGCTAGTTCACATGGTCTGTGTCTTTCTTTGTTATTATGTGATAGTAGTCTTTGTGCCCTTGTGTTTATTCTGCATGATTTAGATGTACTTTCCATATACCAAAGGTTTAGCTTTGTGTCGTTGTATTTAGGGTAGTATTTCCCCGTGATCTATCAATGCCTTTCCTTGTGTTGTAGGACAATATTTATTCAAAGACGTGTTCGTTGTACAAGGGCCATTGGGTTCAACATATTCACACCGGAGTTCAGTTCAGTATAGCTTATTGGAGGAAACATGTTGTTGGAGTTGTTATGTTGCAGCTAATTGATTCGCTAAGTGGCTTGACAATTAGCCATGTAAATAATAACACTGTACTGTAAATGTAGCTGCTAACGAAATCACACTCTGGCAGTTGTCATGAAACAGTATAAAGTTAGGAAAATTGCCTCCCTTTCCTTATGGAGATTATAAACAAGTGTTAAGTGGATTTTGTCGTGTTTGCCAAGTGAAAAGTACTCTATGCTTCCACTCTGCAGTTGTCAGCATGCTTCAGCTCGGCTCGCATACTCCCTTAAAAGACATTCTCTTGAAAAACTAGAAAAATCCGTCAGTAGTACTGTTTGTCCATTTTGAGACTCCATAGCCAGAATACACTTCCTCAAAATAGTCAGAATGAATCTAAGATAACTCAAGAAATCTGTCTTTAATTTTGACATTTTTGAAGAGGAGATATTAGTCGTGCAATTTTACATCTGACTATGTTTGTTGCAGTATTTCTCAATGAACAAATATGCATGAAAACGAGTCATCGTTGAATGACAACAAAGACTTTACTGAAGAATCCCAACTATTGACCTATCACGGGTGAAGGGGCGTAGACTTCGGCTACAGACTTCTGCTTGCATTAAGAAAAAAATGTGTGTCCTCGAACAACTCCAAAAAAACTTACCGAAGTCCAAAACGAACTAAAACATCACAAAATGTTGTCATAATATATGCACGGACTCTTCAGAACTGTTTCTGGTGGGAAGAATGCTGACGCCAAGGTGGGAAGAATGCTGATGCCAAGGTGGGAAGAATGCTGATGCCAAGGTGGGAAGAATGCTGATGCCAAGGTGGGAAGAAGGCTGACGCCAAGGTGGGAAGAAGGCTGATGCCAAGGTGGGAAGAAAGCTGATGCCAAGGTGGGAAGAATGCTGATGCCAAGGTGGGAAGAAAGCTGACGCCAAGGTGGGAAGAATGCTGATGCCAAGGTGGGAAGAATGCTGATGCCAAGGTGGGAAGAATGCTGACGCCAAGGTGGGAAGAAAGCTGACGCCAAGGTGGGAAGAAAGCTGACGCCAAGGTGGGAAGAATGCTGATGCCAAGGTGGGAAGAATGCTGATGCCAAGGTGGGAAGAATGCTGACGCCAAGGTGGGAAGAATGCTGATGCCAAGGTGGGAAGAATGCTGACACCAAGGTGGGAAGAAAGCTGACGCCAAGGTGGGAAGAAAGCTGACGCCAAGGTGGGAAGAATGCTGATGCCAAGGTGGGAAGAATGCTGATGCCAAGGTGGGAAGAATGCTGATGCCAAGGTGGGAAGAAAGCTGACGCCAAGGTGGGAAGAATGCTGATGCCAAGGTGGGAAGAAAGCTGACGCCAAGGTGGGAAGAATGCTGATGCCAAGGTGGGAAGAAAGCTGACGCCAAGGTGGAAAGAATGCTGATGCCAAGGTGGGAAGAATGCTGATGCCAAGGTGGGAAGAATGCTGATGCCAAGGTGGGAAGAAAGCTGACGCCAAGGTGGGAAGAAAGCTGACGCCAAGGTGGGAAGAATGCTGATGCCAAGGTGGGAAGAATGCTGATGCCAAGGTGGGAATAATGCTGATGCCAAGGTGGGAAGAATGCTGATGCCAAGGTGGGAAGAATGCTGATGCCAAGGTGGGAAGAAATCTGACGCCAAGGTGGGAAGAATGCTGATGCCAAGGTGGGAAGAAAGCTGACGCCAAGGTGGGAAGAAAGCTGATGCCAAGGTGGGAAGAATGCTGATGCCAAGGTGGGAAGAATGCTGACGCCAAGGTGGGAAGACAGCTGACGCCAAGGTGGGAAGAATGCTGATGCCAAGGTGGGAAGAAAGCTGACGCCAAGGTGGGAAGAATGCTGATGCCAAGGTGGGAAGAATGCTGATGCCAAGGTGGGAAGAATGCTGATGCCAAGGTGGGAAGAAAGCTGACGCCAAGGTGGGAAGAATGCTGATGCCAAGGTAGGAAGAATGCTGACGCCAAGGTGGGAAGAAAGCTGACGCCAAGGTGGGAAGAATGCTGATGCCAAGGTGGGAAGAATGCTGATGCCAAGGTGGGAAGAATGCTGACGCCAAGGTGGGAAGAATGCTGATGCCAAGGTGGGAAGAAAGCTGACGCCAAGGTGGGAAGAATGCTGATGCCAAGGTGGGAAGAAAGCTAACGCCAAGGTGGGAAGAATGCTGATGCCAAGGTGGGAAGAATGCTGATGCCAAGGTGGGAAGAATGCTGATGCCAAGGTGGGAAGAAAGCTGACGCCAAGGTGGGAAGAATGCTGATGCCAAGGTAGGAAGAATGCTGACGCCAAGGTGGGAAGAAAGCTGACGCCAAGGTGGGAAGAATGCTGATGCCAAGGTGGGAAGAATGCTGATGCAAAGGTGGGAAGAAAGCTGACGCCAAGGTAGGAAGAATGCTGATGCCAAGGTGGGTCGCTCGACAACACCCGCTGAAATTGCAGAGCGCCAAATTCTAATGACAGAAATAGTAATAATAAACATTCATGAAAATACAAGTGTTATTCATCAGTTAAAAGCTTAACTTCTTGTTAATCCAGCCGCTTTGTCAGATTTCAAAAAGGCTTTACGGCGAATGGATACCATGCGATTATCTGAGGACAGCGCCCCGCTTACAAAAGCATACAAACATTTTCCAACCAAACAGAGAAGTCACGAAAGTCAGAAATAGCGATAACATTAATCACTTACCTTTGAAGATATTCATCTGATTGCAATCACAAGGGTCCAAGCTACACAATAAATGGTCATTTTGTTATATAAAGTCTCTCTTTATATCCCAAAAACTCTGTGCAGATGTATACATCCTAATAATACTGGTAAAGTTTGTCGAAACATGTCAAACTATGTTTAGAATTAATCCTCAGGTTGTCAATTATCGAAATAATTAATAATATTTCAACCGGACAATAGTGTATTCAATAGAAAGGAAAAACAATGAAGAGTGCGCACACTGTCACGCGCGTAAACCAGTACTGCATGATTCTATAGTCCACTTACCAAAGGGTCTCATTCTTCTTCATTTTTCAGAAAACAAGCCTGAAACCATGTCTAAAGAATGTTGACATCTAGTGGAAGCCATAGGAACTGCAATCTGGTTCTTAACCCCTTATATGGTCAATAGGCTTTCAATGGAAAACCACTCACATCAAAAAAATCCCACTTTCTGGATGGATTTTCCTCAGGTTTTCACCTGCCATATCAGTTATGTTATACTCACAGACATTATGTTAACAGTTTTGGAAACCTTAGAGTGTTTCCTATCCAATACCACTATGCATGTACATATCCCAGCTTCTGGGCCTGAGTAACCGGCAGTTTCTTTGGACACGCTTGTCATCCAAACCTCAAAATACTGCCCCCTTGGCTGAAGAGGTAGCGCCTGAAATGGCTCCCTATTCCATATATAGTCCACTAATACCTGTGGCCCCTGGTCAAAGAAAGTGCACTATATAGGGCATTGGGTCCCATTTTGGAAGCCTATTCAGGGTGCAAATGGAGACCTTTCTGTGTCCTGGACACTGGACAGACTCTGCAGCAGATTATTTATTGTCTTTACATGGCACTCACTCCTCACATAGTGGCATTTCCCTGGGTCAACACAGCAGTGTTTGGGGAGCTTTGTTCTGCTTTCAGCAGTCGTTCCCATAAACCACTGGGATGGAAGGCATCAGGCATGTCTGTCTGAGTGTCTTCTTGTCACAGAGACAGGGATTTACCTCTAAATTGTATACGGAAATCCAGGGTTGATGTTAATTCCATTTAAATTCATTCAGTTCAGTTTACTTCCTGAATTGAAATTGAATTGACCCCCAGGCACCCTCCAAGCTTTTAGTAGTTTAAACACTCAACCTGGTCCATGCCATATTTAATTAAACTGGCAAAACAATTAAGGCAAATTCTCACAATTCCCACAATACGACACGTTGTGTTGTCTGATGTCATCATTAAGTGTAGTGTAGTGAACCCAGAAGCCAGGTCTGTTTTGGAGCCAGGGAGCTGTGTGTATGAGGCTTTAAATAGCCCTACCGGAGACTGAGACAGAGACAAGGCTGTCAGAATCTACCTCGCATTGCCATTGGCTCTCTAAATATGGATTTAAGTGTTATAAACAGTATATAGTCCACTTTTCCACGCGTAAACTCACCAAGATTTGAAGCTTACCAGCTACTCTACTAAGGCCTTATAAATGACAGTTTTATCCTCCTACATATGAATCATTGTATTCATATAGTATAAATGTTTTCCCCTTCCTGGAGTGTGGGGGGGTATATGTCTGTATTTCCAGCTTTGGAATCTCACACCAGTATCTCGATAGGGAGCAGGTGTTCCTTCTTGTTTCCTTTCCCCCCCTCTCCCTCTCTCCGCTCTTCCTGCCCCCCCCCCCCCACCTCCCTCTCTCTCTCTCTCTCTCCCCTCTCTCTGCTCTTCCTGCCCCTCCCTCCCTCTCTCTCTCTCTCTCTCTCTCTCTCCCCCTCTCTCTCTCTCTCTCTCTCTCTCTCTCTCTCTCTCTCTCTCTCTAACCCCTCTCTCTGTCTCTGTCTCTTTCTCCTTCTGTCTCTCTCTCTCTCTGGAAAAAAACAACATGTCTGCCTCCGTCTGTCACTCTATCTAACAACCAGGGCCACACACAAGCTGCTAAACCCTTGCTGTTGTATACCCCCTATACTTATACCTAACCACCATATCCCCTTAACTTATTTTGTCTATCAGAAAGAGGCCACACAGCAGGAGAGGAGAGAGCATGCTGTATGCTGCTGTATGTCATTATTGCTCGCTATCCCTTGAAGTTACTGACCGTGGATTCAAACAGTTTTTAAAATAATTTAAAATACTTCATACTGTATGTGCCTGATTGAGCTTGCGTGGTTTTATGGACCAAAACCACAAACTCTGCCCATCTGTCACTCCAGGCAAGCTAGTGCAAACGCTCAATGTATTTGAAAGATTTCAAATAGCATTTGAGCCCAGTTCTGCTGTGTTATAGAATCGAATAGAATAAAACTTCATTGTCCTTCCAGGATGGAAACTTTTATTTGGCATCAGCTTCCATTAAAAGGATCACATGTACATACATTCTCACATCATACACATTTTAACCAGTCAGTCCATCATGTTGCATACAGTACACTAACAACATAGATGACATTAATACATTCACTCACAAACAACCACTGTTCCAACTGCACTGGATAGATAAGTACACAATTTACTTTGCATTTAGTAAGGAACAAATTCATGTTTGAACACGTTCTTCTTGGCCATGAAGCGCCAGCCAGAAGGAAGCCTCTTGAACTGAAGGTGTAGAGAGGGTGTGAGAGTTCGCCAATGACAGCCAGGGCCTTCTTTTTGTTTGCCTTGCGGAACAGACTGCTCAAATGTGCCTGTGGTTGACCAATTACTTTGCTGGCTGTGTTTACTATTCAGGTCAGTTTTCTTTTGCTCCTCACTCTCAGATTACCATACCAGACTGTCATAATGAATATGAGGATGCTCTCCACCAGCTCAGATTACCATACCAGACTGTCATAATGAATATGAGGATGCTCTCCACCAACTCAGATTACCATACCAGACTGTCATAATGAATATGAGGACACTCTCCACCAGCTCAGATTACCATACCAGACTGTCATAATGATTATGAGGATGCTCTCCACCAGCTCAGATTACCATACCAGACTGTCATAATGAATATGAGGATGCTCTCTACCAGCTCAGATTACCATACCAGACTGTTATAATGAATATGAGGATGCTCTCCACCAGCTCAGATTACCATACCAGACTGTCATAATGGATATGAGGATGCTCTCCACCAGCTCAGATTACCATACCAGACTGTCATAATGGATATGAGGATGCTCTCCACCAGCTCAGATTACCATACCAGACTGTCATAATGGATATGAGGATGCTCTTCACCAGCTAGGATTACCATACCAGACTGTCATAATGGATATGAGGATGCTCTCCACCAGCTCAGATTACCATACCAGACTGTCATAATGGATATGAGGATGCTCTCCACCAGCTCAGATTACCATAGCAGACTGTCATAATGGATATGAGGATGCTCTCCACCAGCTCAGATTACCATAACAGACTGTCATAATGGATATGAGGATGCTCTCCACCAGCTCAGATTACCATACCAGACTATCATAATGAATATGAGGATGCTCTCCACCAGCTCAGATTACCATAACAGACTGTCATAATGGATATGAGGATGCTCTCCACCAGCTCAGATTACCATAACAGACTGTCATAATGGATATGAGGATGCTCTCCACCAGCTCAGATTACCATACCAGACTGTCATAATGGATATGAGGATGCTCTCCACCAGCTCAGATTACCATACCAGACTGTCATATAATGAGCACCAGTGACATTAGTTTGTTTGCTATAGATCGATAGCTCTTTGACGTTCACCCATGTCATCACTTAATGGTGCGGCAGGTAGCCTAGTGGTTAGAGCGTTGGACTAGGAACCGGATGGTTGCAAGATCGAATCTTTGAGCTGACAAGGTAAAAATCTGTCATTCTTCCCCTGAACAAGGCAGTTAACCCACTGTTCCTAGGCCATCATAGAAAATAAGAGTTTGTTCATAATTTACATGCCTAGTTAAATAAAGATGGAAATGTGCTCAGGTGAAACTTTCTTTGAATTGGCACCATTAGAACACTACTCTCATCGATATGAACGGACTGCCAAAGGCATCTTTTCTACGCTTTCCATGACAGCTATGATTATACATGCAGTACTTCTTGTCAATCTGGTTGATTCTGTCTGGTCAGAATGCACACTTCATCTCTCTGTCTCATTAATTCTCAATGTTATTATTATGTAAGTGTGTCCAATATATAGTTACTGTCTGAAGGGTTGTACTGTACTGGTCTGCACCTCCTGTATATATTGTCTCTAGCATGGATAATCATCTTCAGCCATTTATATATTGTCTCTAGCATGGAGAATCATCTTCAGCCATTTATATATTGTCTCTAGCATGGAGAATCATCTTCAGCCATTTATATATTGTCTCTAGCATGGAGAATCATCTTCAGCCATTTATATATTTTCTCTAGCATGGATAATCATCTTCAGCCATTTATATATTGTCTCTAGCATGGAGAATCATCTTCAGCCATTTATATATTGTCTCTAGCATGGAGAATCATCTTCAGCCATTTATATATTGTCTCTAGCATGGAGAATCATCTTCAGCCATTTATATATTTTCTCTAGCATGGATAATCATCTTCAGCCATTTATATATTGTCTCTAGCATGGAGATTCATCTTCAGCCATTTATATATTGTCTCCATCATGGAGATTCATCTTCAGCCATTTATATATTGTCTCCATCATGGAGAATCATCTCCAGCCATTTATATATTGTCTCTAGCATGGAGAATCATCTCCAGCCATTTATATATTGTCTCTAGCATGGATAATTTTCTTCAGCCATTTATATATTGTCTCTAGCATGGAGAATCATCTCCAGCCATTTATATATTGTCTCTAGCATGGAGATTCATCTTCAGCCATTTATATATTGTCTCCATCATGGAGATTCATCTTCAGCCATTTATATATTGTCTCCATCATGGAAAATCATCTCCAGCCATTTATATATTGTCTCCATCATGGAGAATCATCTCCAGCCATTTATATATTGTCTCCATCATGGATAATCATCCCCATCCATTTATATATTGTCTCCAGCATGGAGAATCATATTCAGCCATTTATATATTGTCTCTAGCATGGAGAATTTTCTTCAGCCATTTATATATTGTCTCTAGCATGGAGAATCATCTCCAGCCATGTATATATTGTCTCTAGCATGGATAATTTTCTTCAGCCATTTATATATTGTCTCTAGCATGGAGAATCATCTCCAGCCATTTATATATTGTCTCTAGCATGGAGAATCATCTCCAGCCATTTATATATTGTCTCTAGCATGGAGAATCATATTCAGCCATTTATATATTGTCTCTAGAATGGAGAATCATCTCCAGCCATGTAGCATTGTGATTAGAGCAGGGTAGCCTAGCAGGGTAGCATAGTGGTTAGAGCTGGCAAGGTACAAATCTGTCGTTCTGCTCCTGAACAGGCAATTAACTCACCATTCCTAGTATGTCATTGAAAATAAGAATTGGTTCTTAACTTAACTGACTTGCCTAGTTAAATAAAGGAAAAATATTGTATATGTATATATTGTCTCCAGAATGGAGAAGCAGAATGATTGACATGGTGGCTTTTTGAACGTTCTATAAGAGGTGAGACTAGAAAGAATCCTTCAACATATGTTTGAAGTGATATCATGTTATTTGGAATGTGAATGGTAAACTCCCCTACCTTCAAATCAAATCAAATCAAATCAAATTTTATTTGTCACATACACATGGTTAGCAGATGTTAATGCGAGTGTAGCGAAATGCTTGTGCTTCTAGTTCCGACAATGCAGTGATAACCAACAAGTAATCTAACTAACAATTCCAAAACTACTGTCTTATACACAGTGTAAGGGGATAAGGAATATGTACATAAGGATATATGAATGAGTGATGGTACAGAGCAGCATACAGTAGATGGTATCGAGTACAGTATATACATATGAGATGAGTATGTAGACAAAGTAAACAAAGTGGCATAGTTAAAGTGGCTAGTGATACATGTATTACATAAGGATGCAGTCGATGATCTAGAGTACAGTATATACGTATGCATATGAGATGAATAATGTAGGGTAAGTAACATTATATAAGGTAGCATTGTTTAAAGTGGCTAGTGATATATTTACATCATTTCCCATCAATTCCCATTATTAAAGTGGCTGGAGTTGGGTCAGTGTCAATGACAGTGTGTTGGCAGCAGCCACTCAATGTTAGTGGTGGCTGTTTAACAGTCTGATGGCCTTGAGATAGAAGCTGTTTTTCAGTCTCTCGGTCCCAGCTTTGATGCACCTGTACTGACCTCGCCTTCTGGATGATAGCGGGGTGAACAGGCAGTGGTTCGGGTGGTTGATGTGCTTGATGATCTTTATGGCCTTCCTGTAACATCGGGTGGTGTAGGTGTCCTGGAGGGCAGGTAGTTTGCCCCGGTGATGCGTTGTGCAGACCTCACTACCCTCTGGAGAGCCTTACGGTTGAGGGCGGAGCAGTTGCCGTACCAGGCGGTGATACAGCCCGCCAGGATGCTCTCGATTGTGCATCTGTAGAAGTTTGTGAGTGCTTTTGGTGACAAGCCGAATTTCTTCAGCCTCCTGAGGTTGAAGAGGCGCTGCTGCGCCTTCTTCACGACGCTGTCAGTGTGAGTGGACCAATTCAGTTTGTCTGTGATGTGTATGCCGAGGAACTTAAAACTTGCTACCCTCTCCACTACTGTTCCATCGATGTGGATAGGGGGTGTTCCCTCTGCTGTTTCCTGAAGTCCACAATCATCTCCTTAGTTTTGTTGACGTTGAGTGTGAGGTTATTTTCCTGACACCACACTCCGAGGGCCCTCACCTCCTCCCTGTAGGCCGTCTCGTCGTTGTTGGTAATCAAGCCTACCACTGTTGTGTCGTCCGCAAACTTGATGATTGAGTTGGAGGCGTGCGTGGCCACGCAGTCGTGGGTGAACAGGGAGTACAGGAGAGGGCTCAGAACGCACCCTTGTGGGGCCCCCGTGTTGAGGATCAGCGGGGAGGAGATGTTGTTGCCTACCCTCACCACCTGGGGCGGCCCGTCAGGAAGTCCAGTACCCAGTTGCACAGGGCGGGGTCGAGACCCAGGGTCTCGAGCTTGATGACAAGCTTGGAGGGTACTATGGTGTTGAATGCCGAGCTGTAGTCGATGAACAGCATTCTCACATAGGTATTCCTCTTGTCCAGGTGGGTTAGGGCAGTGTGCAGTGTGGTTGAGATTGCATCGTCTGTGGACCTATTTGGGCGGTAAGCAAATTGGAGTGGGTCTAGGGTGTCAGGTAGGGTGGAGGTGATATGGTCCTTGACTAGTCTCTCAAAGCACTTCATGATGACGGAAGTGAGTGCTACGGGGGGCGGTAGTCGTTTAGCTCAGTTACCTTAGCTTTCTTGGGAACAGGAACAATGGTGGCCCTCTTGAAGCATGTGGGAACAGCAGACTGGTATAGGGATTGATTGAATATGTCCGTAAACACACCGGCCAGCTGGTCTGCGCATGCTCTGAGGGCGCGGCTGGGGATGCCGTCTGGGCCTGCAGCCTTGCGAGGGTTAACACGTTTAAATGTCTTACTCACCTCGGCTGCAGTGAAGGAGAGACCGCATGTTTTCGTTGCAGGCCGTGTCAGTGGCACTGTATTGTCCTCAAAGCGGGCAAAAAGTTATTTAGTCTGCCTGGGAGCAAGACATCCTGGTCCGTGACTGGGCTGGGTTTCTTCTTGTAGTCCGTGATTGACTGTAGACCCTGCCACATGCCTCTTGTGTCTGAGCCATTGAATTGAGATTCCACTTTGTCTCTGTACTGACGCTTAGCTTGTTTAATAGCCTTGCGGAGGGAATAGCTGCATTGTTTATATTCGGACATGTTACCAGACACCTTGCCCTGATTAAAAGCAGTGGTTCGCGCTTTCAGTTTCACGCGAATGCTGCCATCAATCCACGGTTTCTGGTTTGGGAATGTTTTTATCGTTGCTATGGGAACGACATCTTCGACGCACGTTCTAATGAACTCGCACACCGAATCAGCGTATTCGTCAATATTTTCATCTGACGCAATACGAAACATGTCCCAGTCCACGTGATGGAAGCAGTCTTGGAGTGTGGAGTCAGCTTGGTCTGACCAGCGTTGGACAGACCTCAGCGTGGGAGCCTCTTGTTTTAGTTTCTGCCTGTAGGCAGGGATCAGCAAAATGGAGTCGTGGTCAGCTTTTCCGAAAGGGGGCGGGGCAGGGCCTTATATGCGTCGCGGAAGTTAGAGTAACAATGATCCAAGGTTTTACCACCCCTGGTTGCGCAATCGATATGCTGATAAAATTTAGGGAGTCTTGTTTTCAGATTAGCTTTGTTAAAATCCCCAGCTACAATGAATGCAGCCTCCGGATAAATGGTTTCCAGTTTGCAAAGAGTTAAATAAAGTTCGTTCAGAGCCATCGATGTGTCTGCTTGGGGGATATATACGGCTGTGATTATAATCGAAGAGAATTCTCTTGGAAGATAATGCGGTCTACATTTGATTGTGAGGAATTCTAAATCAGGTGAACAGAAGGATTTGAGTTCCTGTATGTTTCCTTCATCACACCATGTCTCGTTAGTCATGAGGCATACGCCCCCGCCACTCTTCTTACCAGAAAGATGTTTGTTTCTGTCGGGGCGATGCGTGGAGAAACCCGTTGGCTGCACCGCATCGGATAGCGTCTTCCCAGTAAGCCATGTTTCCGTGAAGCAGAGAACGTTGCAGTCTCTGATGTCCCTCTGGAATGCTACCCTTGCTCGGATTTCGTCAACCTTGTTGTCAAGAGACTGGACATTGGCAAGAAGAATGCTGGGGAGTGGTGCGCGATGTGCCCTTTTTCGGAGTCTGACCAGAACACTGCCTCGTTTCCCTCTTTTTCGGAGTCGTTTCCTTGGGTCGCTGCATGCGATCCATTCCGTTGTCCTGGTTGAAAGGCAGAACACAGGATCCGCGTCGCGGAAAACATATTCTTGGTCGTACTGATGGTGAGTTGACGCTGATCTTATATTCAGTAGTTCTTCTCGACTGTATGTAATGAAACCTAAGATGACCTGGGGTAATAATGTAAGAAATAACACGTAAAAAAACAAAAAACTGCATAGTTTCCTAGGAACGCGAAGCGAGGCGGCCATCTCAGTCGGCGCCGGAAGTAACTTACCAAGGCTTATGTGTTGCTGCCACCCATACTACAGTAGAGATGGATGTGCCTGACATTTTTAAGGTGATACTACAAAGGAATATGTGATATGAGTGGTATAATCCTGTGATGTTGGTTATAGTAAAGTTGAGTGAATCTCTGCCCATCAACAGTTTGTAAACTCACTATGTCTCTCCATACAGTTTGTGGTGGGCAGTGCCCTCTAGAGGTGTGGTCAGTCAGTGGGAATCCCCCTTGTGGGAGTACTGTTTGTTCTCCAATGGAACCCCCTGTCCATGTGTGTAGAGGCAGGAGGAGGGGTATGGTGGGGTTTTGGCAGTGACAGAGCAGCCCTTCTCCCTAGCCAGGAAAACTAGTGGCGTCTTGGTGGTATAGCCCAGACCTCCTATTTGTCATCGCTATTTTGGCACACAGAGCTCCTGCAAGGCCTTCTGTTTTATTTTCATGTACCTATGGGGATACATAGTCACCCACTCACCCTGAACCACCAGTAGGTCAATGTAGAGACAAAGCCCATGTTTATGTGAGATTGTTAAGACTAAAATACACTCAGGCTGCGTTTACACAGGCAGCTTGATTGGTCTTTTGACCAATCAGATTAGCTCTTTTGCCGATAATTGGACAAAAGATCATAATTGGGCTGCCTGTGTAAACGCAGCCTAATGGTTTCCCCTACCTGGGCCCTGGGGGCTCATGGTTTCCCCTGGAGATATAGAATCAGTCCAGTACACACAGCCACTGGCCAATAACAGGCCAGAGGAGAACAGGAGAAAGCATACGGTCATCATCAGTGATCTATCTGCGTGAGTGTTCTTGTTCTTGTTCTTGTTGTGTACAGTACTTGTTAGTTACAAGCTCTCCCTTCCCATCTGTCACTGGTAATACTGGACTCATGGCAGATGATGAGGGGTTTGGATGGACTTGGTCTGTAGTTGTACTTTCCCTTAGTTTCTCCAGTCAGAGAGTACTAGGAGCCAGAGGGACCACAGCTCAGAGTATATCAGCTGTGACACTCCCTCAGCGGGGGTCGAAAACAATCGGATGCGTCCGGTTTTCAGGGCAAATGGAAAGAGAGCCTCAGCTTTTGGACGTTAACAAGGCGACACTCTATCTTAACTCCCCCTCACATTTACTGGATTGGCTGAACAGTGCGGAAGAGAAGTTTGACAGTTTGACCAGAAATAAATAAATTTCGCTCACGCATATATTTTATGCCTCCTATGTTAGGTTAGCTGTGACAGAACACTGTGGTCGCCAGTTGGATGAAACATTTAGTATGCATCTGTAGTTGAAGTTGTAGTAGTTGATTTACGACGTATACAGTCTGATTCTTGTGTGTTGGACACTGCTTCCCAGTGCTCATGACTGTACTGTAGACGATTACGCATTAAGATAATTTCTTAATTGACTTCTTATAATGAATGAATAGCTATATGATAAGTTGTTTGGTCTTCAGTGAAGACATAGAGCGTCTTATATGCGTTACCACTTTATGATAGAGAATGTTTATTGTCTCATTTGTCTCTTAATGATTAATGGGATCACTGACTTGGATCCGTTGACTCAAATCCAGAATATCCCGTATTGGTTTGGTTTACCATTTTCTTTGACTATGTTGTTTTTCCCCTGTAGGAGAACCCTCCTCTTGCTCCTGTCAATATGCACAGCAGTACTGTCTGGAGAAGAAGACTACCGAGCACAAGGTAAGCAGCCTCCACCTCCTCCCCCGCCAACTCCCCCACCCTAACTCCAGCTGTAATTGTAGCAGTATACACCAACCCCATTCCTACCCCGCATCCAGTAGCCATCTCTGCTGCCATGGATTTGTTGTCTCATCATAAAGTGATGTCAACAAAAATGAACAAACGCCTTGTTCTTCAAATGGAAACTGTTTCGCTATGAAAAGTATTGATTGTTACTGGGGCTTGTGCGGGTTTTATAGACACGGGTCTTAGTTTGACCAAGTGACATTTCACTTGTTGGCACCAGACATTCTGAGAGGGTGGGTGAATAGTTACTCTTGGTTGCAGAGGTGCAGAATGCCAGTACTTCTGATGAGTTGTTGTCAATGCTTTAGGGTTCAAACATGCCAACAGAATGATATTACATAAAATAAGTGATTTATGACATTACCCTAGTATCAAGGACAGGAATTCTCCTTGATATGTGTTATTATTGCTCTGTGTTTGTATACATGTATGTATGAGTAATAACATAATGGAGAACAAGCCGGCTGAGGCCAGGGGGTGTGTCTGTCTGTCTGTCTGTCTGTCTGTCTGTCTGTCTGTCTGTCTGTCTGCCTGTGAGTCAGAGGGACAGCTGCACATGGGAGCTCCTCTCCTCTTCCAATTCTTTTTTTAAACCCTCCCTTACATGTCTGTTCTTGCTCCTCATGTCCTAGAATGCAGGTATAGACAACCCAAATAGCCTCCTTCCCTTCTCCCACGTTCCCCTGTGTGTGTCTCTCTCTCATTTAAATTCAATTCAAAGGGCTTTATTAGCATGGGAAACATATCTTTACATTGCCAAAGCAAGTGAAATAGATAACAAACAAAAGTGAAATATACAATAAAACAATTAACAGTAAACATTACACTCACAAAAGTTCCAAAATAATAAAGACATTTGTCTGTATACAGTGTTGTAACGACGTGCAAAGTTAAAGTACAAAAGGGAAAATAAATAAACATAAATATGGGTTGTATTTACAATGGTGTTTGCTCTTAACTGGCTGAAAAGGTCACAAATTGTGCTGCTGTGGTGGCACAATGTGGTATTTCAATCAGTAGATATGGGAGTTTATCAAAATTGGATTTGTTTTCAAATTCTTTCTGGGTCTGTGTAATCTGAGGGAAATATGTGTCTCTAATATGGTCATACATTTGGCAGGAGGTTAGGAAGTGCAGCTCAGTTTCCACCCCATTTTGTGGGCAGTGTGCACATAACCTGTCTTCTCTTGAGAGCCATGTCTGCGTACAGCGGCCTTTCTCAATAGCAAGGCTATGCTCACTGAGTTTGTACATAGTCGAAGCTTTCCTTAAGTTTGGGTCAGTCACAGTGGTCAAATATTCTCTCTCTGTGTTTCTCTCTTTCTCTGTGTTTCTCTCTCTCACTCTCTCTATCTGTTTCTCTCTCTTTCTCCCTCTCTCTGTTTTTCTCTCTCTTTCTCTTTCTCTCTGTCTCTCTTTCTCTCTCACGAAGTACACCAATGAATTAAACTGAAGAGAATAGGGAAACTAAAGGTCAACCAGACTGAGATAATGCTTTAATGTGTTTGGCAACAGCTCTTTCTCTGGACAGATGCAGCGGATAAGTTGATAAGGTGATATCCATCAGTATTCCAGATAAGTATCGGGAAAAGAGACAGCGGTTGAGAGGCTTGGTCGGATGATTACATATTTCTGTTTCTCCTCTCTCCTCCCCTCCTATGACCGTTGCAGAGCAACAACAAGTTCAGTCAGAGTTGTATGTTTAGCTGTCGGTGTTATTGTCCAATGGAGGAGGAACTGCTGTCAATCAAGTTCAAAACTAGTTTCACGTGGCGTGGGTCTCAACACACATTACAGTAATAAGGCAAAAACAAGCAAACAGAAACTACTAGGCTTACATCTGCTAAGGATATTATTATGGTGCAAGACCTTGGCTGACACCAGAGGTGATGTCATTTCTTACCTGTACTGGACACCCAGCATGCATTTAAAAAAATAGGCCTGCTACAAAAATGACAGGATAGCCTACTCTGCTGATACTGACAAACAGATGAATAAAAACGATGTTGTCTGATCCATATAATGGGCCTACGAAAAGGGGAGACAATCAATATGACGCCCATTTAACCTGTAGGAGGAAGTTATTGTCCAAAAACAAACAGAAGTGGCACTGACCCAGCAATGAAGACAGTGAATATGCAGACTCACCGGGGATGTTGCTGATGTTCTCTGCTGGTGCCAATGAGAGAGGCTACTGTTCGCTCAATTAAGTTAATATAACTAAAAGACAGATTGGAGTCTTTTCATTGTCGTCTCTTTACCACAATAGCCATTTGCTTTCCAAATAGTTTTTCATCAATTGTATTTTTAAATACTGTGATATGCCTGGCTGGGTCTCTGCTTTTTACTGACAGTCACAACTCAACATTAGTCTATTTGTTATGTGCAGTGTCATGCACAAATTGTGGGGCCTTCCAACTGTAGGCTATGTGATTTAACACAATCCTCAGCAAAAAAAGCAAATGTAAGCTAATGATCCTCGTGCTTTCTGGTGTTGTAGCCTATTTTGAATGATTGTGTTTATTTCTGTATAGACAGGAATAAGATAATTAGCGTATATCATTTTGGCAATTTAATTATATTTACTTTCGGGAAAGCTTAGCTTCCCCTAGCCTTATGGACACTCCGCCTAGGCCTTTTAATGTGGCCTAAACACAACCAGTCATGATGATTTCATCGGATTGTCAAACAATCACTTAACAAAAGCGCTCCTGTAGGCGACCCACGCACCTTCGTTCACTCACAAAATACCCAACAGTGCTCCTGTAGGCGACCCACGCACCTTCGTTCACTCACAAAATACCCAACAGTGCACCTGTAGGCGACCCACACACCTTCGTTCACTCAGAAAATACCCAACAGTGCACCTGTAGGCTACCCACGCACCTTCGTTCACTCACAAAATACCCAACAGTGCACCTGTAGGCTACCCACGCACCTTCGTTCACTCACAAAATACCCAACAGTGCTCCTGTAGGCGACCCACACACCTTCGTTCACTCACAAAATACCCAACAGTGCACCTGTAGGCTACCCACGCACCTTCGTTCACTCACAAAATACCCAACAGTGCTCCTGTAGGCGACCCACGCACCTTCGTTCACTCACAAAATACCCAACAGTGCTCCTGTAGGCGACCCACGCACCTTCATTCACTCACAAAATACCCAACAGTGCACCTGTAGGCGACCCACGCACCTTCGTTCACTCACAAAATACCCAACAGTGCTCCTGTAGGCGACCCACGCACCTTCGTTCACTCACAAAATACCCAACAGTGCACCGTGCACCTTTAATTTGATGAATGGAAAGAGACAGCTGTTAAAAAACACCTGTGTGTATTGTCATGACTTTCTGTGATTATCATTAGGCCTACACTTGTAGCCTGAATTGATGCATCCACTTTTGTCCACTCACGCCTCGGTCTCGGCACCTCACCTCCGCCTTCACAAAATGTAAGTGTTCTCCTCAAACTACAAAGCAATTTGGAGCGTAGAGCACCTGGTTTCCAGTCATTTCAGTCATTTTCATACAGCTGACATGCAGTAATGGTAATGAATGGTGTCATATGGCATGTTATGGCCTATGGCATGTTGTATTAATTGTGATAGGCTCACGCTTTACCTATACAACGTACCCCCACTATTTATTTTGCCGGGACGCCGTACCAGACCGTGCCACCTTACTTTCCCCCCTGGCTGACACTCAACTTGAATTAAACAGTCTGGCCACTCAACATGTACAGGGATATTGCAGAAGACAGGGATATTACAGAGGACATGCTAGATATATTCCATATGCTTCCAATATGAATTGGCTCCACTCCTCCTCCTGAGGCAGGCCTATCCCCAGCTCCACTCCTCCTCATGAGGCAGGCCTATCCCCAGCTCCACACCTCCTCATGAGGCAGGCCTATCCCCAGCTCAACTCCTCCTCATGAGGCAGGCCTATCCCCAGCTCCACTCCTCCTCATGAGGCAGGCCTATCCCCAGCTCCACACCTCCGCATGAGGCAGGCCTATCCCCAGCTCCACTCCTCCTCATGAGGCAGGCCTATCCCCAGCTCCACTCCTCCTCCTGAGGCAGGCCTCCCCCCAGCTCCACTCCTCCTGAGGCAGGCCTATCCCCAGCTCCACACCTCCTGAGGCAGGCCTATCCCCAGCTCCACTCCTCCTCCTGAGGCAGGCCTATCCCAAGCTCCACTCCTCCTGAGGCAGGCCCCCCCAGCTCCACTCCTCCTGAGGCAGGCCCCCCCAGCTCCACTCCTCCTGAGGCAGGCCCCCCCAGCTCCACTCCTCCTGAGGCAGGCCTATCCCCAGCTCCACTCCTCCTGAGGCAGGCCTATCCCCAGCTCCACTCCTCCTGAGGCAAGCCTAACCCCAGCTCCACTCATCCTCCTGAGGCAGCCCCCCAGCTCCACTCCTCCTGAAGCAGGCCTATACCCAGCTCCCCTCCCCTGAGTCAGGCCCAATTCAGGCTAAACCCAGGCAGTCAAGTCCTTTACCACCACCGATAGTACAGTACCAGTCAGAAGTTTGGACACACCTACTCATTCAAGGGTTTTTCTTTATTTTACTATTTTCTACATTGCAGAATAATAGTTAAACATCAAAACTATGAAATAACACATATGGAATCAATTAGTAACCAAAAAAAGTGTTAAACAAATCAAAGTATAATTTATATTTGAGATTCTTCAAAGTAGCCACCCTTTGCCTTGATGACAGCTTTGCACACTCTTGACATTCTCTCAACCAGCTTCATGAGGTAGTCACATTTATCACACATGCATTTCAATTAACAAGTGTGCCTTGTTAAAATTTAATTTGTGGAATTTCTTTCCTTCTTAATTTTTTGAGTCAATCAGTTATGCTGTGACAAGGTAGGGGTGGTATACAGAAGATAGCCCTATTTGGTAAAATACCAAGTCCATATTATGGTAAGAACAGCTCAAATAAGGAAAGAGAAACGACAGTCCATCATTACTTTAAGACATGAAGGTCAGTCAATGTGGAAAATTTTAAGAACTTTCTTCAAGTGCAGTCGCAAAAACCATCAAGCACTATGATTTAACTGGCTCTCATGAGGACTGCCAGAGGAAAGGAAGACCCAGAGTTACCTCTGCTGCAGAGGATAAGTTCATTAGAGTTACCATCCTCAGAAATCGACAACTAACTGAACATCTCAACATCAACTGTTCAGAGGAAACTACGTGAATCAGGCCTTCATGGTTGAATTACTGCAAAGAAATCACTACTAAAGGACACCAATAATAAGAAGAGACTTGCTTGGGCCAAGAAACACGAGCAATGGACATTAGACCGGTGGAAGTCTGTCCTTTGGTCTGATGAGTCCAAATTTGAGATTTTTGGTTCCAACCACCGGGTCTTTGTGAGACGCAGAATAGGTGAACAAATTATCTCAGCATGTGTGGTTCCCACCGTGAAGCATGGAGGAGGAGGTGTTATGGTGTAGCGGTGCTTTGCTGGTGACACTTTCTGTGATTGATTTAGAATTCAAGGCACACCTAACCAGCATGGCTACCACAGCATTCTGCAGCAATACGCCATCCCATCTGGTTTGGATTAGTGGGACTATGGTTTGTTTTTCTACAGGACAATGACCCAACACACCTCCAGGATGTGTAAGGGCTATTTGACCAAGAAGGAGAGTGGCGGAATGCTGCATCAGATGACCTGGCCGCCACAATCACCCAATGAGTTGGACTGCAAAGTGAAGGAAAAGCAGCCAACAAGTGCTCAGTATATGTGGGAACTCATTCAAGACTGTTGGAAAAACATTCCTCATGAAGCTGGTTGAGATACTGCCAACAAAACAACAAATCTGTCATCAAGGGTGCTACTTTGAAGAATCCAAAATATAAAATATATTTTGATTTGTTTAACACTTTTTTGGTTACTACATGATTCCACATGTGTTTTATCATAGCTTTGATGTCTTCACTATTATTCTACAATATAGAAAATAGTAAAATAAATAAAAACCCTTGAATGAGTTGGTGTGCCCAAACTTTTGACTGCTACTTTATGCTATTATTCTGTCTCTATATCATTGTAGACCCCACCACCACCAACACTACACCACCACTACACAGCAGGATCAATCCATCATTAGAAGAAGATGAGGAGGAATGCAGAAGAGAGCAGAATGCTCAGTGACTGACTGAGGGCTGGGCCAGGGCAGCTTGTCTTCACATAATGAGACAGCTTGGAATCCTGGCTAATGTTACCCCAGGCAAAGAATGTCAAGGACATCGATTCTCTTTTCTGTGCAGCTAGCGAGACTAGAGTAGAGTAGAGTAGAGTAGAGTAGATTAGAGTAGAGTAGATTAGAGTAGATTAGAGGAGAGGTGAGGTGAGGAAAAGAAGGGAGAGAAGAGAATAGGAAAGGAGAGATCTATTGCAGATACTTAGTCTGCATCCCAAATGGTACAGGTTTCCCTATTTAGTGCACTATAGGCCCTAGTCAAAAGCAATGCACTAAATAGGGAATAGGGTGCCATTTGGGATGCCTACACAGCTAGTCCCCAGTCTGCATACACAACTTGTCCCCAGCCTGCATACACAACTAGTCCCCAGGCTGCATACACAACTAGTCCCCTGTCTGCATACACAACTAGTCCCCAGTCTGCATACGCAACTAGTCCCCTGTCTGCATACACAACTAGTCCCCAGTCTGCATACGCAACTAGTCCCCTGTCTGCATACACAACTAGTCCCCAGCCTGCATACACAACTAGTCCCCAGGCTGCATACACAACTAGTCCCCTGTCTGCATACACAACTAGTCCCCAGTCTGCATACGCAACTAGTCCCCTGTCTGCATACACAACTAGTCCCCAGGCTGCATACACAACTAGTCCCCAGGCTGCATACACAACTAGTCCCCTGTCTGCATACACAACTAGTCCCCAGTCTGCATACACAACTAGTCCCCAGGCTGCATACACAACTACTCCCCAGTCTGCATACACAACTAGTTCCCAGGCTGCATACACAACTAGTCCCCAGGCTGCATACACAACTTGTCCCCAGGCTGCATACACAACTAGTCCCCAGGCTGCATACACAACTAGTCCCCTGTCTGCATACACAACTAGTCCCCAGGCTGCATACACAACTAGTCCCCAGGCTGCATACACAACTAGTCCCCTGTCTGCATACACAACTAGTCCCCAGTCTGCATGCACAACTAGTTCCCAGGCTGCATAGACAACTAGTTCCCAGTCTGCATACACAACTAGTCCCCAGGCTGCATAAACAACTAGTCCCCAATCTGCATACACAACTAGTCCCCATTCTGCATACACAACTAGTCCCCAGTCTGCATACACCACTAGTCCCCAGGCTGCATACACAACTAGTCCCCAGTCTGCATACACAACTAGTCCCCAGTCTGCATGCACAACTAGTTCCCAGGCTGCATAGACAACTAGTTCCCAGTCTGCATACACAACTAGTCCCCAGGCTGCATACACAACTAGTCCCCAGTCTGCATACACACCTAGTTCCCAATCTGCATACACAACTAGTCCCCAGGCTGCATACACAACTAGTCCCCAGGATGCATACACAACTAGTCCCCAGTCTGCATACACAACTAGTCCCCAGGCTGCATACACAACTAGTTCCCAGGCTGCATACACAACTAGTCCCCAGGTTGCATACACAACTAGTCCCCAGTCTGCATACACAACTAGTCCCCAGGCTGCATACACAACTTGTCCTCAGGCTGCATACACAAATAGTTCCCAGGCTGCATACACAACTAGTCCCCAGCCTGCATACACAACTAGTCCCCAATCTGCATACACAACTAGTCCCCATTCTGCATACACAACTAGTCCCCAGTCTGCATACACCACTAGTCCCCAGGCTGCATACACAACTAGTCCCCAGTCTGCATACACAACTAGTCCCCAGTCTGCATGCACAACTAGTTCCCAGGCTGCATAGACAACTAGTTCCCAGTCTGCATACACAACTAGTCCCCAGTCTGCATACACAACTAGTCCCCAGGCTGCATGCACAACTAGTTCCCAGGCTGCATAGACAACTAGTTCCCAGTCTGCATACACAACTAGTCCCCAGGCTGCATACACAACTAGTCCCCAGTCTGCATACACAACTAGTCCCCAGGCTGCATACACAACTAGTCCCCTGTCTGCATACACAACTAGTCCCCAGTCTGCATACACAACTAGTCCCCAGGCTGCATACACAACTAGTTCCCAGGCTGCATACACAACTAGTCCCCAGGCTGCATACACAACTAGTCCCCAGTCTGCATACACAACTAGTCCCCAGGCTGCATACACATCTTGTCCTCAGGCTGCATACACAACTAGTTCCCAGGCTGCATACACAACTAGTCCCCAGCCTGCATACACAACTAGTCCTCAGGCTGCATACACAACTAGTCCACAGTCTGCATACACAACTAGTTCCCAGGCTGCATACACAACTAGTCCCCAGCCTGCATACACAACTAGTCCCCAGGCTGCATAGACAACTAGTTTAGGAAAGAGAGGACCAGGTTTAGGAATTAGAGGACCTCATAAGCACATGAACTCAGACATGAGCACTGTGAGGCACGTTAAATCGCTCAGTCTCTGTATTTTCCAAGGCCTCTATGCATGGACGGACAAAGCAACCTTTTGGCTGATTCCGAGCGATGGTAAAGCTAGTAAACCACAGACATCCTGACACCAGCAGCACCATACCCACTCACCCCCCCCAGCTCCCTACACCATACTCAGATAACTATCAGAGAGTTCAGGGGGTGTAGGGGATCTACCACCTTGTAAATCCTTGGACATGAGCCCATTGCCGTGTGTAAAGAAAATGTAAACAGTATTCTTCAAAATACATCCAGTATTATGTTGTTTACAGTTTAGGCATAAAGATAATGCTTACCAATGTCACTGTTTGGATCCCCATTTTAGACAATGCTAATAACATTTGATTATGTTATGATCACTGAATCCTTAATGCTTTTTCCTAAGTGTTTCCATGTGAACATGTTAAAAATACAAAAGCTACAAAGGTAAACGTCAGTCACCATCTATTACCCCTTCCTCCCCACATTTATAATACGCTTTTCTAAATAAGTTATTGTCTGTTCAATTTGACCCATGGCCAAGGTGAAAGGTGTCGACGTCATACGTCATACATGTGCGACTCATTCTAATAGCTGTGTTACGGCTTTGAGGTCAGAGTTTTTACCAGTCTGCGTTCTTGACTATTTTCTGTTTTGCATGCCCCCAGAGATGTTTTCAGTAAAAAATATTTTTTTTTACTTCAGTTTTTACGACCACGTTAAACCTGCTGTGACAACACACTATAGAAGCCTAATTTTAAATTCAAAACACTGGTTGTGCGTGTGCGTGTGTGTGTTTAAACCACTGGCTGAGTTATGTTCCCTCTTGTTCTGCCAAATCAATAAAACAGACTTTGTGACTAAGACCCCTGAACATATTTCTGAGCAGATCCCTGAGCAAGGGGAAAAACTTTTTCAAAGAAAGCTAGCATCTCTTGATTAGCAATGTAAATATCTTCCACTGCTCCTCTCCCTCCTCCTCCTCCTCCTCCTCCCTCCTGACTTCTCCTCCTCCTGCTCTCCCCCCTCCCTAATCCCTCCTCCCTCCTCCTCTACCTGATCCTCCTCCTACTTTTCCTTCTCCGCTTCCTTCTCCTCCTTCTCCTCCTCTTCCTCCTCGTCCTCCTCCTAGGATCTCCCCACTGACGTTTTCCTGTTTCCTGGATTCCACTGAGTTACTGCCTTAGTCTGCCAGTTTCTCCCTTTCTTACACACACACACACACACACACACACACACATACACACACACAGTCAGTAAAACCTTTTGAGTCTTGATTCCTTTTGATTTTTTAAAAATTATTATTATTTTTATTTCACCTTTATTTAGCCAGGTAGGCCAGTTGAGAACAAGTTCTCATTTACAACTGCGACCTGGCCAAGATAAAGCAAAGCAGTGCAACACAAGCAACCCAGAGTTACACATGGGATAAACAAACGTACAGTCAATAATACAATAGAAAATCTATATACAGTGTGTGCAAATGTAGTAAGGGAGGTAAGGCAATAAATAGGCCATAGTGGTGAAATAATTCAAATTGAGCAATTAAACACTGGAGTGATAGATGTGCAGAAGATTATGTGCAAGTAGAGATACTGGGGTGCAATGAAGAAGAAGAAAAACAATATGGGGATGAGGTAGTTGGGTGGACTATTTGCAGATGGACTGTGTTCAGGTGCAATGATTGCTAAGCTGCTCTGACAGCTGATGTTTAAAGTTAGTGAGGGAGATATAAGACTCCAGCTTCAGTGATTTTTGCAATTCATTCCAGTCATTGGCAGCAGAGAACTGGAAGGAATGGTGGCCAAATAAGGAGTTGGCTTTGGGGATAACCAGTCAAATATACCTGCTGAGCGTGTGCTACGGGCGGGTGCTGCTATGGTGACCAGTGAGCTGAGATGAGGCGGGGATGTACCTAGCAAAAACTTATAGATGACGTGGAGCCAGTGGGTTTGGCGGCGATTATGAAGCGAGGGCCAGCCTACGAGAGCATACAGGTCGCAGTGGTGGGTAGTATATGGGGCTTTGGTGACAAAACGGATGGCACTGTGATAGACTGCATCCAATTTGCTGAGTAGAGTGTTGGAGGCTAATTTGTAAGTGACATCGCCAAAGTCAAGGATCGGTGGGATGGTCAGTATTACGAGGGTATGTTTAGCAGCATGAGTGAAGGATGCTTTGATGCGAAATAGGAAGCCAATTCTAGATTTAATTTTGGATTGGAGATGCTTAATGTGAGTCTGGAAGGAGAGTTTATAGTCTAACCAGACACCTAGGTATTTGTACTTGTCCAGATATTCTAAGTCAGAACTGTCCAGAGTAGTGATGCTAGACGGGAGGCCGGGTGCGGGCAGCAATCGGTTGAAGAGCATGCATTTAGTTCTACTTGCATTTAAGAGCACTTGGAGGACAAGGAAGGAGTGTTGTATGGCATTGAAGCTGTCTGGAGGTTTGTTAACACAGTGTCCAAAGAAGGGCCAGAAGTATACAGAATGGTGTCGTCTGCTTAGAGATGGATCAGAGAATCACCAGCAGCAAGAGCGACATCATTGATGTATACAGAGAAAAGCGTCGGGCCGAATATTAAACCCTGTGGCATCCCCATAGAGACTGTCAGAGGTCCGGACAACAGGCCCTGCGATTTGACACACTGAAGTAGTTGGTGAACCAGGCGAGGCAGTCATTTGAGAAAACAAGGCTGTTGAGTCTGCCGAAAAGAATGCAGTGATTGACAGAGTCGAAAGCCTTGACCAGGTCAATGAAGACGGCTGCACATGTCTTTTATCGATGACGGTTATTATATCATTTAGGACCTTGAGCGTGGCTGAAGTGCACCCATGACCCGCTCGGGAACCAGATTGCATAGCGGAAAAGGTATGGTGGGATTCAAAATGGTCGGTGATCTGTTTGTTAACTTTTAGAAAGGCAGGGTAGGATAGATATAGGTCTGTAAAAGTTTGGGTCTAGGGTGTCTCCCCCTTTGAAGAGGGGGATGCCCGTGGCAGCTTTCCAATCTTTACGGTTCTCAGACAATACGAAAGAGAGGTTGAACAGGCTAGTAATAGGGGTTGCAACATTTGCTGGTGGATAATATTAGAAAGAGAGGGTCCAGATTGTCTAGCCCGGCTGATTTGTAGGGGTCCAGATTTTGCAGCTCTTTCAGAACATCAGCTATCTTGATATAATAACTAGCCAAGACAGCAGTAGACAAGGCATATTGACATTAGAGAGAGGCATTAAGCAAACACAGGTGTAGATCAGGAGAGCTAAGAAAACAATGGGTAAATGGCGATGAATGGGCAGAGTGGGACTGTTAGAATGATCATAGGGTCAAAAGAGCAGCAATAGGTGAGTCAGGGTGCTGTTCGGTAGTCACTACTACGCTAGACAAGCAGGGGACACAGCGGGCCTAGCCGGGGCTAGTAGATGGTTCTTCGGCGACAACGTAACTGAATAGCCTGTTGAGACCACGTTGGCAGTCCATTCGTGATGGATCGGCGGGCTCCGTGTCGACAATAAAGGGTCCAGGCCAATTGGCAAAGGAGGTGTTGTAGCCCTAGAATTAGCTGGTATATGGGCCTAGCTCGAGGCTAGCTGGTGTTTGCTTCGGGACAGAGGTGTTAGCTAACATGGGCCACTCGTTTGCAGCTAGCTACCTGCGATGATCCGATGTAATGATCCAGAGCGGCAGGAATCCGGTGATTGGTAGAGAAAAGCAGTCCGATATGCTCTGGGTTGATATCGAGCTGTGCAGACTAACAGGTATTGTTCGAGCTATGGCTGGCTGGTGACCGAGAAAAAGGTGAAGACTGCTAACCGTGGCTAACAAAGACTAGTAGCTAGTTAGCTGGCTAGCTCCTGATGGAAGTTCCAGTTATAAGGAATAAAAATAGCAGATCCGTACCACATTGGGTGAGGCGGATTGCAGGAAAGTATATTTAAGTCGTAGATAGAAAGTGAGATTAAGGTATATACGAAGAAGACCGGCTATTTACACAGGATAAGACAAGGACAAACAGACACATCCTACTGCTACGCCATCTTGGATTTGATATTCATTTGAAAGATAACATTTAAATGTTCATAACATATTTCATACCTCTTTGTTCTCATTTGTCATATTGTGCTCTTCCGAAAATATTGTGCCATGCTGTTGACATTTGTACAAATAAAAGGTGCTATCTAGAACCTTAGTGTTCTTTGGCTGTCCCCATAGAAGAACCCTTTGAATGAACCTTTTGGGTTCCATGTAGAACCCTTTCCACAAAGAGTTCTACATGGAACCCAAAAAGTTTCTACCTGGAACCAAAAAGGGTTCTCCTATGGGGAAAGCCAAATAACCTTTTTGGAACCCTTTTTTCTAAGATTGTAATGTTTCCCTCAAACCCCGTTATTCCCTGATTCAAAGTCTAGCTAACTACCATGCTGAGAAACTCTTTCCACTACTTTTAAACTCATTTTTAAACGCTGTTCTCCTGCTGTACTTCAATGTCAGCAGGTCAGACATGTAGTTTGAGGAATCACCTGGGAGAGAGGAAAATTCATGACTCAGCTTGTTAAGAAAGAGAGCATCATGAATCTCTGTTGGCAGATTGATTCAAACAGGCTGTTTGAAAAACACACACACACACAAACATACACACACACACACACACTGCTGTGTGATAGTACTGTACTGTACCATCTATCCCTGTGTAGTCCCTTGTCTGGAATCATCTGGCCCCCAGCTGCCTCGCTCACTGGCCTGGCTGCCTGGCTGTCTGAGGTGGATTATGGGTAATCTGTGATGTCATGGCGGCCAAGCCTTGATCAGACCTTCCACCTATTTATTCACTTCATTCACTTCCTGTACTTCTTCTACTTGCGTTCCTTACTTTGTTTCTTCTTCTTCTTCCTTCATCTCCTTTTCTAACTGGTCCTCCTCCTACACTCTTATAAAAAATTGTTCTAAAAGGGTTCTTTGGCTGTCCCCATAGGAGACCCATTTGAAGAACCCTTTTTGGTTCCTGGTAGAACCCTTTGGTTCCAGGTAGAACCCTTTTGGGTTCCATGTAAAACTCTTTCCACAGATGGTTCAACATGGAATCCAAAACAGTTTTACCTGGAACCTAAAAGGGTTCTACCAGGAATTAAAAAGGGTTCTCCTATAGGGACAGCCAAAGAACCCTTTTAGAACATCATTTTCTAAGAGTGTAGAGTGATGATGCTAATGTCCTCTTCCTATCACTGTTTTTAAGGTTTGAAGATGTTGCAAGTATCTGTCTGGCTGTCTAACTGACCTCTCTCCCCTCTGCTCCACAGGTGTCGATATCCTCCATTGGCTGGGCCTCACCGGCAGCAGAGACACCCTCTCCCCAGGGACCAGCTCCTCTTCCCCCTCCTCCTCCCTTCACTCTCCTTCTTCCTCTCCCCCAGGAGCCGGGGTCCTACTCAGCCCGGACGCCCACATTGAAGCCGCCACGGGGGGGCTGTTCCCGCCGGAGCTCGGTGAGGAGTTTTCTGTCGTGGTTAGCCTAAGCTCCTGGCGAGCGAACAATGCTTTCCTTTTCAGTGTGCATGACGGCAGGGACAAGCTGCAGTTTGGCATCCAGCTGCTGCCCAGGAAGGTGGTGGTGTACACCGGCGAAAAGGCCTCTGTCTATTTCACCTACAACGTACACGACGGGTGGCAGCACTCTTTCGCCGTGAGCGTGCGGCCGCGCTCAGTTTCGTTCCATGCGGACTGCGGGGTGGTGCAGCAGCGAGAACAGACGCTGACCCGGTCACATGTGCTGGGGTCCGGATCCAGAGGCCTGCTCACCCTAGGAAGGATGAAGTCTAAAGCAGCCCAGTTCCATGGCCTCATATGCCAGCTGGACATCTACCCCTCAGCCCAGGCTGCTGCGCATTACTGCCACTACCTTAAAAAACAGTGCCGGCTGGCTGACACTTTCCGATCGCCACCGCCACCCTCCAGCTTGGATATGGAGGTTTCTGGCTCCCTGGCTTTCTCCCCTATTCCTCCTTCTCCAGCATCCCAGACTGTGGTGGTGCCCCTCTCCCTGGCTGTAGACTCCCAGCAGTCCACCAACCTGGCCAGATCAGCCCCCAGCCTCAGCCCCTCCCTGGAGGGGTCTGGAATACCGTATTTAAGCCCCTCAGAGCAGTCTCACCTGGGTGTCAGGAACCAGACCCAGAGCTTCCTGCTGGAGCACCTCACCTCTATCCATACACCCACAGCAGGCCCCATTGGCTCATCCTCAGGCACTCTAAGTGGGCTAAAGGCCATGGGCATCACACACAGGAGTACCAACTCCAGCTCCGGATCCAGCCCAACAGGGGGCTCCACCAGGCAGTCTCCCCAGTCTGAGAATGACACAGAGGAGGAGGAGGAGGAGGAGAGGAGGCCCAGTAGGCCCCAACGGGTCACCACAGCCACCCCAGGGCTGATCTCCCATGTCAGGCAGAGCCGCTTGAAGGAGGGCCTGAGGAACAGCTCCAGGCCTAGAGACTCTCGGCCCCAGCCCACTAACCACCTCGTGGACACCAAGCTCAGACCCAACAGCACCACCCTGTACCGGGAGAACCAGGTGGACACCTCAGAGGAGCATGGCCAGGAAGGGGCCTACGATGTGGGCATGGAAGGCTACGACTATGGATACGAGGAACCAGACTACTTCTACAGAGACTATGACGAGGCTTTTCCTGGCCCCAAAGGAGACCCAGGTCCTCCGGTAAGTGTTTGGAATTCATAAATTCTAATAACAGATATGAGAATGTTAGAAACGTGTCTTCATAGTGTGTTTCCCGGAAGTCAGAGCAGAGGCGTGCATGAGCAATAGGGGAAAATTACAATGCATAATTAATGAAGCCTACTTTAGGGTGATGAGGTCTTGAGTGTTCTGTTGGCCCTCTCTTTTAAACACACAAATGTTTTGCCAGGGCCTTGTATTGATTTAGAGGCAAGGTGAGGGCGTGTCCAAGCACTTTTCTTTTTTCATGTATCAACAGGTGGTTAAAATAACACGTCATTCCCCTTTTGAAATAATGCCAGTGACTTGTTCATACTCTTGTGTAAGCGGGGAGGGGAGTCATTTATAACTGAGGGTTGCTCCCTATATCCTAGTGACAAAAGAGCATATAACAGGCTGATGTCAGCTAGCTGTAGAGGTAGCTTTTCTTCTCTTCAAGGAGAACAAGACTACACCATTCTGTCATATCGGCGATGTTGATCTATTGCTTATGACCCTATGGCAGCCTGGGAATGACAGCTGATTGAGGTGTTTCTAAGTCAGTCTTGCTGCTCAATCTTTCTCCTGAAGGACTTGAAGCCACAATCTGTCATTTATTTGACCATCAAATTATTGCAGATTACACCTTTACCGTGAGGTGAAAGTCCATGCCTAACTTCTGTTTCTCTCATTCAACTACATGAGCCTAGGACTGGTAGACAAGTGTTTAGGAGGCCAACTAAACCAGACTATTACTGTTTTCCATAATTCAAGGAGTCAGATATTGACTCGTTTTTCATCCTCCTTGATTTATGTGTTGAGAAAATGAGAGCAGCCAATAGCTGTTGAGTACTCTCTAACAGGCTCCATGTTTTGGATGTAGGATCAGAGGAAGGTCAGTGGGTCAGTGTGTGATTGTGATGTCACCACCTTTTGCACTCAGAGCTCCAGATTGAGAATATGGCTATGTTCTATTCAGCGTTCTCCTGTGCACCATGCTTTCCCAAGCTCAATTTGCCCAGTTCCGTGCTCCATTTACCTGCTCTGGAGCATGCAAGTACAGCGAACAGAACACAAAAAGAATCTCACCCTCAGAGAGGCTTTGGCTTTGGCTCCAGATAGTCAGTGTAGAAGTATATAGTAAACATAGGTGCTGTATATGAATATGCAATGCTGATGCTTCTGGATTATTTGTCCGTAGATCCTAATTGCCTATACTGTACAATAGTTTTCATGACCAAAGATCTTTGGTAACCCTTTATTTTACAGCCCATTTTATACATGTTTTACTCCATATACAAACTTACACATACAAACAACAACTTACAGACTCACACAAACAATTTCTTCATCTCATCTGCTCAGACCCACATGCTCACACCCCCATCCCTAGTGTCTGCATTATTGTTTGCCACTTGGCCTTTAAATTGTATCAATTTGTTTTTCTTGGTCGCCAATGCTATTTCAATATTTCAATAATAAATCTTGCGATTTTTCCATTGTGTTTATGATGGCGGATTGATTGATTTCTTAGTATATGTATACGTTTTTAGTAGAGTAGAGTAGAGTAGATTTTTCAACGCCGATACCGATACCGATTATTGGAGGACAAAAAAACCCGATACCGATTAATCGGCCGATTTAAAAATAAATAATATATTTATATATACACACACACACATACACACACACACACATTTTTGTAATAATGACAATTGCAACAATACTGAATGAACAATGAACACTTTTATTTTAACTTAATATAATACATATCATGGGCATTTGGATGGGTGTTATTATTAAGGTGATTCCACAGGTTGGTGGTATTTTTTGATTTAGCCGTTGCTGACACCATGCTTACATCTTTATCACAAATAAGACACCTTGCTTTTCCTGGTGCCAATTCCATGTAATAGTCCCACACTGGTGCTCTGCTTTTCTCTGCCATCTGTAAAACACACACACAGCTCTGAAGTGTCTGCTTAGGAGACAAATACTCTCAACTGTTTGAATAAAAATAGAGTTTAAGTTAACTGTGATGAATGTTGAAAACAAAAACTGTAATTTCTATATGCAGGAAATCCTATTTTAATAATGGACATGGTAAGAATTGACTACCAAAGTGCGAGTGATAATTCCCATGACACCTTCTAGCGAAATCTGAAAAGCGGTTCCTTCATTCATTTATTCCATAGGATATTTTTAGATTCACTTAAAATAAGGTCTGTGTTTCGTGTAGGCTTACACCACCTTGCCAATTTTATAACTGTGTAGATATGCATAGGACAAGGTAACTCTGATCAATATTGGCTAAATATTAGCGAATATCATTTTTTTTGTAGAGTGGATTTATGAAAATATGTTGACTAACGTTACCTTATCCTAGTGAGATGTACACGGGTATCAAAATGCCGAGGTGGTTTAAGCACGAAACACAGACCTTATTTGAAGTAGATCAAGACATTCTCCATGGAAGACATGAACAGAGGTGGTTTAAGCACGAAACACAGACCTTATTTGAAATAGATCAAGACATTCTCCATGGAAGACATGAACAGAGGCGGTTTAAGCACGAAACACAGACCTTATTTGAAGTAGATCAAGACATTCTCCATGGAAGACATGAACAGAGGCGGTTTAAGCACGAAACACAGACCTTATCTGAAGTAGATCAAGACATTCTCTATGGAAGACATGAACGGTAAAATAACGAAGGAACACCTTTCAAGTTCAGCCGCAAGTTATTACAGGAATTATAACGCGTTGACTATTTCTCTAAACCATATACCTTTGACTATTACGAGCCTGCTGCTGCCACCCCTCAATCAGACTGCTCTATCAAATATCAAATCATAGACTTAACTATAATAAACACACAGAAATACGAGCCTTAGGTCAAATCCGGAAACTATCACCTCGAAAACAAAACGTTTATTCCGTTCTGTATTTTATCTAACGGGTGGCATCCATGAGTCTAAATATTCCTGTTACATTGCACAACCTTCAATGTTATGTCATAATTACGTAAAATTCTGGCAAATTAGTTTGCAAAGAGCCAGGCGGCCAAAACTGTTGCATATACCCTGACTCTGCGTGCAATGAACGCAAGTGGTGACACAATTTCACCTGGTTAATATTGCCTGCTAACCTGGATTTCTTTTAGCTAAATATGCAGGTTTAAAAATATATACTTGTGTATTGATTTTAAGAAAGGCATTGATGTTTATGGTTAAGTACACATTGGAGCAACGATTATCGTTGATTGATTGTTTTTTATAAGATAAGTTTAATGCTAGCTAGCAACTTACCTTGGCTTACTGCATTCGCATAACAGGCAGGCTCCTCATGGAGTGCAATGTTTAGCTAAAAAAAAAAAATATATATATATATATATATATATATATATATATATACAGTGCCATCGGAAAGTATTCAGACCTCTTGACTTTTTCCACATTTTGTTACATTACAGCCTTTTTCTAAAATGGATTTTAAAAAATGTAATCCTCAGCATTCTACACACAATACCCCATAATGACAAAGTGAAATGTTAGCAAATGTACAAAAGATACATTTAAAAAATACCTTATTAACATAAGTATTCAGTCCCTTTGCTATGAGACTCGAAATTGAGCTCAGCTGCATTCTGTATCCATTGATCGTCCTTGAGATGTTTCTACAACTTCATTGGAGTCCACCTGTGGTAAATTCAATTGATTGGAAATGATTTGGAAAGGCACACACCTGTCTATATAAGGTCCCACAGTTGACAGTACATATCAAAGCAAAAACCAAGCCATGAGGTTGAAGGAATTGTCCGTAAGGTTCCGAGACAGGATTGTGTTGAGGTACAGATCTGGGGAACGGTACCAAATAAGTTCTGCAGCATTGAAGGTCCCCAAGAAAACAGAGGCCTCCATCATTCTTAAATGGAAGAAGTTTGGAACCACCAAGACTCTTCCTAGAGCTGGCTGCCCGGCCAAACTAAGCGATCAGGTGTCACAATCGCCTGGAGTGGTGGGTGCAGAGTCAAGTGCAGAAAGCAGAGGATACTGGGGTAACCGACTTTATTTGGATTCCCAAACAAACGCCCAAAACAATAGTCCGACCCAACACAGGGCACAAACGGACAGGAACACAAACACACACACCCTGACTAACAGAAAACAATCCCACACAAAAATAGGCCTAACAGGCTTAAATAGACGTGAATCAAGAAACCAAAATAAGAGACAGGTGCAACCAATAAGACCAAACGAACAGAAAAGGAAAAAGGGATCGGTGGCGGCTAGTAGACCGGCGACGACGACCGCCGAGCGCTGCCCAAACAGGCAGGGGAGCCACTTTCGGTGGGAGTCGTGACATCAGGGGAGAAGGGCCTTGGTCAGGGAGGTGATCAAGAACCCAATGGTCACTGACAGAGTTCTAGAGTTCCTCTGTGGAGATGGGAGAACCTTCCAGAAGGACAACCATCTCTGCAGCACTCCACCAATCAGGCCTTTATGGTAAAGTGGCCAGACGGAAGCCACTCCTCAGTAAAAGGCACATGACAGCCCGCTTGGAGTTTCCCAAAAGGCACCTAAAGTACTCTCAGACCATGAGAAACAAGATTCGCTGGTCTGATGAAACCAAGATTGAACTCTTTGGCCTAAATGCCAAGCATCACATCTGGAGGAAACCTGGCACCATCCCTACGGTGAAGCCTGGTGGTGGCAGCATCATGCTGTTTGGGATGTTTTTTAGGGGCAGGGACTAGGAGACTAGTCAGGATCAAGGGAAAGGTGAACGGAGCAAAGTACAGAGACCTTGATGAAAACCTGATCCAGAGCGCTCAGGACCTCAGACTGGGGCTAAGGTTCACCTTCGAACAGGACAGCGACACTAAGCACACAGCCAAGACAATGAAGGAGTGGCTTCAAGTCTCTGAATGTCCTTGAGTGGCCCAGCCAAAGCCTGGACTTGAACCCGATCGAATATCTCTGGAGAGACTTGAAAATAGCTGTGCAGCGACTCTCCCCATCCAACCGGACAGAGCTTGAGAGGATCTGCAGAGAACAATGGGAGAAATTACTCAAATACAGGTGTGCCAGGCTTGTTGCGTCACTCCCAAGAAGACTTGAGGTTGTAATCGCTGCCAAAGGTGCTTCAACAAAGTACTGTGTAAAGGGCCTGAATACTTATGTAAATTTGCATTTTCAGTTAAAAAAAAAATTTGACTTGTCATTATGGGGTATTATGTGTAGATTGATGAGGGGAAAAAACTATTTAATACAAAAAAGCTGTAACATAAAAAATTGAGGAAAATGTCAAGGGGTCTGAATACTTTCAGAATGCTCTGTAGTGTACAGTCGTGGCCAAAAGTTTTGAGAATGACACAAATATTAATTTCCGCAAAGTTTGCTGCTTCAGTGTCTTTAGATATTTTTGTCAGATGTTACTATGGAATACTGAAGTACAATTACAAGCATTTCATAAGTGTCAAATGCTTTTATTGACAACTACATGAAGTTGATGCAAAGAGTCAATATTTGCAGTGTTGACCCTTCTTTTTCAAGACCTCTGCAATCCTCCCTGGCATGCTGTCAATTATCTTCTGGGCCACATCCTGACTGATGGCAGTTCATTCTTGCATAATCAATGCTTGGAGTTTGTCAGAATTTGTGGGTTTTGTTTGTTCACCCGCCTCTTAAGGAATGACCACAAGTTCTCAATGGGATTAAGGTCTGTGGAGTTTCCTGGATATAGACTCAAAATATCAATGTTTTGTTCCCCGAGTCACTTAGTAACCACTTTTGCCTTATGGCAAGGTGCTCCATCATGCTGGAAAAGGCATTGTTCGTCACCAAACTGTTCATGGATGGTTGGGAGAAGTTGCTCTCAGAGGATGTGTTGGTACCATTCTTTATTCATGGCTTTGTTCTTAGGCAAAATTGTGAGTGAGCCCACTCCCTTGTGTGAGCCCACTCATCAGAGAAAATGACTTTACCCCATTCCTCAGCAGCCCAATCCCTGTACCTTTTGCAGAATATCAGTCGGTCCCTGATGTTTTTCCTGGAGAGAGGTGGCTTCTTTGCTGCCCTTCATGACACAAGCCATCCTCCAAAAATCTTTGCCTCACTGTGCGTGCAGATGCACTCACACCTGCCTGCTGCCATTCCTGAGCAAGCTCTGTACTGGTGGTGCCCCGATGCCGCAGCTGAATGAACTTTAGGAGGTGGTCCTGGCGCTTGCTAGACTTTCTTGGGTGCTCTGAAGCCTTCTTCACAACAATTGAACCGCTCTCCTTGACGTTCTTGATGATCCGATAAATGGTCGATTAGGTGCAATCTTACTGGCAGCAATATCTTTGCCTGTGAAGCCCTTTTTTGTGAAAAGCAATGATGACGGCACGTGTTTCCTTGAAGGTAACCATGGTTGACAGAGGAAGAACAATGATTCCAAGCACCACCCTCCTTTTGAAACTTCCAGTCTGTTATTCGAACTCAATCCGCATGACAGAGTGATCTCCAGCCTTGTCTTCGTCAACACTCACACCTGTGTTAACAAGAGAATCACTGACATGATGTCAGCTGGTCCTTTTGTGGCAGGGCTGAAATGCAGTGGAAATGTTTTTGGGGGATTCGGTTCATTTTCATGGCAAAGAGGGACTTTGCAATTAATTGCAATTCATCTGATCACTCTTCATAATATTCTGGAGTATATGCAAATTTCCATCATACAAACTGAGGCAGCAGACTTTGTGAACATTTATATTTGTGTCATTCTCAAAACTTTTGGCCACGACTGTACTTTATTTACCAGGTATATTTGCCATTAAGAAGTATGCTTTATTCGAGTTTAACATGTAGTTGTTGGCTTTCTTCAAAAGTTAAAGATCGTATTCCTGCATGAGTTCAGAAATGTAAAGATTTTTTATGGGATTTTTCTAGGAGTGATTTATTTTGATTTATTTTTAATTTTGAAATCATAATTTACTTTAGCAGGATATGATATTATCATTCCACATATTCATGCCTTAAAGTCATCTCAAATTATGTCGGGGTCGGCTTTTCTCTGTCCTCTATGTCTACATATGTAATGGCAATTTTTTTTTTTTTTACATAATTAATAAATTTATAGTCCAGAAGATGCGCATTCTTCATTCTCCAAATTCTGTCGCTAACTGCATTTTCTATTGGTGAATAATGATCCAATATCACTACATCATACATTTTTGAATCCAGTAAATTGTTGAGTCCATTTAAAAATATATATATTTGTAGAGATAAAAATGTACAGCCGCTTTGGAGGCTCCCAACAGTAAATTTATCTTTTTTATTACATCTGCCAATGTATGCTTAAGGTCACCTGCTAAAATAATAGTTCCTGTCTGGATTTGATCTAATATAGCTTTAATTGGTTCTAAAACCACCAGATTTACCCCTGTTGGGATATACTGTACAATGAAATCAATGTGTAACTTTCATCATCTAAGGTACAATTCAGCATTAGAAAACTTCTTGGTCCATGTGCTGGGATATAAGGGACAATTGTGTATTCTTATTTATCAGGATGCCTACACCTCTGCTGTTACTACAGTAGGTGGCAACATAGGCTTTTCCAACCAACCTCCTCTTTAAATGTTACATTTTTCATTTAAAAAAAAATGTAACTCTTACAAGAAAACCACATCTGCTGACAATCGTTTTAAGTGTATGAGAACAATATGCTTTTTTCCCCCCTCAAGGAGCCCTTGAACATTCCATGTGATAAGTTGGACATTGTTGGTCTTTACTTGTTAAGTTAACCTTATGTGTTCCATCTATCATTGAAGAACCAAGTAAAACGTTTTATCAGACATGACATATGAGGGCGGTGAGCATTCCATAGAAGGGGAGGATCATGTTTACAATAACTATGTATTTATACTATTACAGCAAATTATTTAGCAGGTAGTAATTTAGAAATAACTACAATAGCAATTACCTACTCTGCTGAAAAGAATAGCATAGATCAGCATAGGGCAGCCTTTGCTGTATTTTTGCTGGTGGCCAGCCATCACTGTGTTTTTGCTGGTGACCACTAGCCTTCCCTGTGTTTTGGACACTGGTGACCAGCATAAACTGGTCACCAGCGTACCTCCATATCCTGGTTACCAGCAAAACAAGCATTAAGTCACCTTATTTTGATGGCTTTGCAAAGTGATGTTTAATTTCTTTTGGAATCCAGCCAGAGCGGGGATATCCAAAAATGTGAACTTTTATTCACCCACAATCTGCATTCAGAATGACTGCCAGGGTTGGAAAGGTGAGATGATTAAATGAGACGATCTAAAGCATCTAAACTGGAACAACCATTTTGGTAAAAGGTGCAATAAGTCCAACTAACATATTGGATTAGTTTAGAAAAATGTATGTTATTTATCTTTGTGTAGCATAAAAAAACATACTGCAATAGAGCATGCTGGGAAATATGATAATGATGGCCATGGTTTTGCAGACAAGCTTGACCAGCTAGACCAGCATAGACCAGCATGGACCAGTTTGGCCACCAGCATACCAGCATCACCAGTATAACTGCAAAAGCTGGTCACCGGCATACCAGCATCACCAGTATAACTGAATAAGCTGGTCAACAGCATCACCAGCTTGACCAGCTAGTCAGCCAGCCTAACCAGCTAGACCATGCTGGTCAGACCAGCTTGACCAGCATCAGACCAGCATGGACCAGCTTGAAATTTAGGCTGGTCTATGCTGACTTTAACATTTATGATATTTTGATCGGGTTCCATTGAGATCCAGTTTGACTCGACACTGGGTTTTGAGGAGGATGTTTGGGGGAGTTCACCCCAGCTGCACACTTCAAAGGCACTTCAAAGAGGGAGGAAGTACAGATTTCTCAATCATCGCCTTCATGATTCACTTCCTCTATCTGAAATACATTTCACTGCTGGTACTATTAGTGCCTCCTAGCCTGGTTCAACCACAGAGAACAATGGTGAGTGCAGCATTCAGTCTGATGTTACCTACAGTAGAAAGCAAATGAACAGATATTACATGGCACATGCCATAAAGATACATGTAAAAGCAAAAAGACATAAGGGGCCGTGTGAAATGTTGAATGCACTTCCAGGTTTTGGGGTTTTGTTAGGCACAACATGCAGCCATCACGCTGCTAATATTATCATCAGATAAAGAAAGAAAGAAGAATCATTGTCTCTCTTGGTCCTGTTGTTTTGGTGAGAAGAAGGCGGTAGTAGTGCACTCAATGTTTCCATCACTGTGTGTGTAGGAGTGTGACTCCATGAGCAACCAGCTGTTTCTGTCTCTGAGACATTATCTCTTTGTCCCTCTGATGCTGACAGAGAGGAATAGAATGTGCAGGACTCCCTTGGAAATGAACACACACACACACACACACACACACACACACACACACACACACTCTTCATTTATTATTCTGTATTATCTCAAATAGTTTTTCCATGACTGTCTGTGTGTATTATATGACCTGACCGTCAGACTCTTTCATGCTGTTTAGCAGCTTGCTAAATTGTGAACACAGTGTCATAGCAGTCAGATTGTCATCAGTATTACCCATCCAGAGCCAAGGCACTCAGCGAACCCTTTTCCTGTAAGTTGGTCCAGTGATATCCTCTCTCTCTCTCTCTCTCTCTGTTTGTTTGACTTGGATCAGCAGCCCATGAAGGATACATGATAACTGCAAATTAATTTGAAAAGCCTCCAGTTTCCAATAATACTTAAAAGGAAAACTCCACCCAAAAACTGTATTTTGTCATTTGTTTCATTAGTTCATTGTTGATATAGTCTCAAAATGTCAGCAAACAAGTTTTCAAGATGTATAACTTTCAAAATACAGAAATACAGCCGGTATGATGCATTTTGCATCATACTGTAAATACATCCTATCGGATGTATGTCTGTATTTTGAAAGTTAACAGGTGAGCTCCGTATTCCACATCTGTGTGGAGTGGATGTGTGCATTCGTGGGAGTTTCTTATGCATTTGTGGGATGGCAAAAAATCTACCACATAACATACCACATAAAAATCTACCACATAACATACCACATAAAAATCTACCACAAAACATACCACATAAAAATCTACCACATAACATACCACATAAAAATCATGTTTTACCAGTACTTTACTAGAGTCTTCAGTTCCATCACTGGAATGTAAAAGTGTTGAGCACATGTGTGTTGCGCTTTTTTCTCTCCTTCTTCTTTTACATCTTGCGTCCAAACTAACATGAAGTGGAATCATACCATGTGTTTCTTCCTGCGTTGACAAAGAGTTTATGTTAATCCCAGAACTGGCTAAAAGCTTTGCCATTACTGGTTTGGAGAATATTGGCCTCTCTTACATATAGTAAACACAGTATCCACCTCCCCACATCTGCCTACACATTAAACCGCATGCTATCACTTCTGATTTAGAACTTATTTGCGTGTCTGTGACGTATGTGTCTCTCTCTCCTCTTGTCCTTTCTCTTCTCTTTTTTCTCTCTGTCTCTCTCTCTCTATAAAAGGGTCCTCCTGGTCCCCGGGGTCTACCTGGTCCTGCTGGGAAGAGAGGAGCTCGGGTGAGTACTGTAAAATGTGTTTTACCTGTCTGTGAACAGGTGTGATGTCACTGGGGTGTCATCGAGCGTTAGGAGGTGCCACTCCCTTCCCTGAGGTGATAGGCAGCTTAAAAGATAAACATCACAGGCGCAGCTGAACACTAGCAGTGTTTTATGTATAGTGTTGTACGGTGCTACAGTATGTTGTTATAAGATCTCTAAAGGTCATGATGGAGTTTAAAATGGCTTCTTCAAGGGTTATTCCAGGACATGTCAGGAAGTAGCTAGTAGTGCTCCTCAGTACGGCCAATGTGAGGTCAGGTTTATTGTCCTGGTGAGGCATGTTAAGACTGAATGTTAAGACTGAACCTGCCAGAGAGCACAGATGCACACAGCTCACACACCCACTCTGTGGCTGAATACACTTCTCAGTGCACTCTCACGTCGTCATCATCAATCCACAGACACAAGCTAGACACAACCCATATGTCTTTGGTTTGGCTGTGTTCACCCCAGTGATCCAGCACCGTGACAGAGCTGCTGACAGACATGCTAGTGGTTTTTGTGATTCCAACAAGAACCAGGGATGAGCTGTAATGGTGTGGCTGAATGAGATGGTCCTGTGAGAGGAGAACACATACAATGTTTACTTCCCTGGACCAAGGTAGAGCATCAAGGTATAAAAAGCAGCTCCAGATGGTGCTGTGTCACGTGTTGTTGAGACTGAACAATGCTCTGATCATTACGCTCTGATCACAGCCCTGGGGAGATCATTCAACAGCACTAGACATGATTTGACCTCAATGCCCTGGCATTTGAACATTCTGCTATCTACAGTATTAGAGTGAATGGTATACATTTATGCTTTGAGAGAGTTAGTTACCTGGTGTGTGCGTTCGTGCGTGCGTGCACAAATACAAGTACATGCGTATGCCTGCCAGATATAATAATGATAATAAGAATGATAATAATAATATTAATGATAATTGTAATAATAAGAATAATCATGATAATAATAATGATAATAAAGATGATAATAATTGTTATAATAATGAAAATAATAATGATGATAATAATATAATAATACTAATGATGATAATAATAATAATGATATTAATATAATAATAATGATATTAATAATGATTATACTAATGATGATAATAATAATGATAATAATGGTGATAATAATAATGATAATAATAATGATTATACCAATAATGATAATAATGATGATAATAATAATGATAATAATGATGATAATAATGATAATAATGATGATAATAATGATAATAATAATGATTATACTAATAATGATAATAATAATGATAACAATACATGGGACATATATAGTGCTTTTCAAGGACCCAAAAGTCGCTTTACAATTGTGAATTAATTGAAAAACTAAAAAACATGAGTCAAAATAAAACATCGGACTAAACAAACATCAGACTTAACAAAACATCAGACTAAACAAAACATCAGACTAATAAACAAATATCAGACTAAACAAAACATCAGACTACTAAACAAACATCAGACTAAACAAGATATCAGACTACTAAACAAACATCAGACTAAACAAGATATCAGACTTAACAAGATATCAGACTACTAAACAAACATCAGACTAAACAAGATATCAGACTTAACAAAAGATCAGAATAATCAAAACATCAGACTAATAAACAAAACATCAGACTAAACAAGATATCACACGAAACAAGACGCCAGACTAAACAAAACAGGCTTTTGTGGAGCAAGTTGAGAGTTTCAAGTTCCTTGGTGTCAACATCACCAACAAACTATCATGGTCCAAACACACCAAGTCAGTCATGAAGAGGGCACAACAAAATATTTTCTCCATCAGGAGACTGAAAAGATTTGGCATGGCTCCCCAGATCCTCAAAAGGTTCTACAGCTGCACCATCGACAGCATCCTGACTGGTTGCATCACCGCCTGGTATGGCAACTGCTTGGCATCTGATCGTAAGGCGCTACAGAGGGTAGTGCGGATAGCCCAGTACATCACTGGGGCCAAGTTTCCTGCCATCCAGGACCTATATAATAGGCGGTGTCAGAGGAAAGCCCATAAAATTGTCAGAGACTCCAGTCACCCAAGTCATAGACTGTTTTCTCTGCTACCACCCTGCAAGTGGTACCAGAGCGCCAAGTCTAGGACCAAAAGACTTCTTAACAGCTTCTACCAGCAAGCCATACTGCTGAACAATTAATCAAATGGCTACCAGACTATTTACATTACCCCCCCCCCCCCCCATTTGTTTTGTACACTGCTGCTACTCGCTGTTTATTATCTATGCATAGTCACTCCACCCCTTCCTACATGTACAAATTACCTCAACTAACCTGTACCCTCGCACACTGACTCGGTACTGACTCGGTTCGGTACTGACTCGGTACCCTGTATATAGCCTCGTTATTGTTATGTTATTTTGTTACTTTTTATTATTTTTTTCTTTAGTTTATTTGGTAAATATTTTCATAAACTCTTTTTGAACTGCACTGTTGGTTAAGGGCTTGTAAGTAAGCGGCAGGGTAGCCTAGTGGTTAGAGCGTTGGACTAGTTCAAACCCCCGAGCTGACAAGGTACAAATCTGTCGTTCTGCCCCTGAACAGGCAGTTAACCCACTGTTCCCAGGCCGTCATTGAAAATAAGAATTGGTTCTTAACTGACTTGCCTGGTTAAATAAAGGTAAAATTAAATTTAAAAAAAAAAGCATTTCACGGTAAGGTCTATACTTGTATTCGGCGCATGTGACAAAAGTTTGATCTGATTTAAACAAAACTAAGACTCAGACTAAGCAAGACATCAGACTAAACAAGACGTCAGACTAAACAAAACATCAGACTACTAAACAAAACATCAGACTACTAAACAAAACATCAGACTACTAAACAAACATCAAACTAAACAAAACATCAGACTAAACAAACATCAAACTAAACAAAACATCAGACTAAACAAACATTAAACAAAACATCAGACTACTAAACAAAACATCAGACTAAACAAACATCAAACTAAACAAAACATCAGACTAAACAAAACATCAAACTAAACAAAACATCAGACTAAACAAACATCAAACTAAACAAAACATCAGACTAAACAAACATCAAACTAAACAAAACATCAGACTAAACAAAACATCAGACTAAACAAAACATCAGACTAAACAACCATCAAACTAAACAAAACATCAGACTAAACAAACATCAAACTAAACAAAACATCAGACTAAACAAACATCAAACTAAACAAAACATCAGACTAAACAAAACATCAGACTAAACAAACATCAGACTAAACAAAACATTAGACTACTAAACAAACATCAAACTAAACAAAACATCAGAATAAACAAAACATCAGACTAAACAAACATCAAACTAAACAAAACATCAGAATAAACAAAACATCAGACTGAACAAAAAACAAAACATCAGACTAAACAAACATCAGACTAAACAAAACATCAGACTACTAAACAAACATCAAACTGAACAGAACATCAGACTAATAAACAAGACATCAGACTACTAAACAAACATCAGACTAAACTAAAACCTGAATATACTCAAGGGGAGCACAGGAGAACATCTCTCGGTTTTCGTCTTTGTAATGTCTTCTTTAAAACACGTCACTTCTCTTGGTTCCACTTGTTTAGTGTGAGTCAGACAGACAGGGATCCTCCACCAGCCAGCCAGGCAGGCAGTAAACATTGTCTACATGTAAACTACTGTATAATGGTAAATCCCTGTGGGACCTAACTTTGGACACATATGGTTTGCATACAGTGTGATGACTCATAGAGACATAGAGAGTCAGGGGGAGGCTTCATTATATGGTGAAAAATGACTGTAATGGGTGGTTGTGTCTGTGTGGGCTGCAACCTCTGCTGCCTCAGAAAGATACAGACCTCCAGACCTCACTGTACTGTACTGTACTGTACTGTACCTTAACTTAGTCCCACACTCCACAGGTGGCAGCACTTTAAACACACACAACAAACCCCCACTTTAAACCATCTCATCTGAACTGAGAGAGATGGAGGGAAGGAAAGAGAGGGGGAGAGAGAGTTACTGTGATGGAGATGGAGAGAGAGAGGCAGGTAGTGGGGTAAATTAGGACAAGGGGAGGGAGGAAGGTAGAGGAGGAGAGAGATTTTCTCATGGAGGAGAGGGAGTAGAAGAAGCAGGAGGAAGAGGAGGAGGAGGCGGAGTGAGTTACAGTGAGTTTTTCCTTTCTGCCATAAAAACCACATGGTCTCAGCCAGGCAGCCTCACCAAACACTAAGTGGAGTTAAAGTCATGGAAAGTAGAGTGCCATGGGGAGAGGTTGGTGGGCTGGGTGGTAGAAAGAGATGATGGCAAGCACCACAGCACAACCCAGTGTCAGAGGACACTCAGACACCTGTAATCCACTAGCTGTGGGTTATCATTACCTCTCCATTATACCTCTGTCATCTCCTGATCACAGCCATTATGGTGACTGGTTACTGTTAAATTAAAGAGAGCAGAGTCTTACCTCATGGCTTTAGTGTGTAGTGGGTGTTTTAGAGGGAAAGCAGTTTACGACAGGCAGATGTACATATATGTGTGTGTGTGTGTGTGTGTGTGTGTGTGTGTGTGTGTGTGTGTGTGTGTGTGTGTGTCTGTGTGTTTGTGTGCGTGTGTGTGTGTGTGTGTGTGTGTATGTGTGTGTGTGTGTGTGTGTGTGTGTGTGTGTGTGTGTGTGTGTGTGTGTGTGTGTGTGTGTGTGTGTGTGTGTGTGTGCGTGCGTGTGTGCGTAAGTGTGTATGCACGTGTGGTTGTTCCCACATGTGTGAGTTGTACTCAAATAAATGCATGTGTGTGTGTGTTATAAATTGTTCATTTGAAAGTGCATTCCTGTGCGTTTTAAAGGTAGGGCAAAGTTTGGCACATGAAGAGAAATGACGGAACATATAATAATATATGTGTAATACTCAACTTCTTACTACTTCACAGTCAATGAATCACTCATTCTAGATAACAGCAGTTTTAGCAACACATGTCTGACTTAGTCTAAATGCTATGCTGTTAGCTGTCATTGTGATATGCTGATAGTTTCTCTCTCTCTCTCTCTCTCTGTCTGTCTCTCTCTCTCTCTCTCTCTCTCTCTCTCTCTCTCTCTCTCTCTCTCTCTCGCTTTCTCTCTGTCTCTCTCTCTAACTCTCGTTCTCTCTCTCCCTCTGCCTGTTTCTAGGGTCCTACTGGTCCACATGGAAACCCCGGTTTGCCTGGTCCTCCCGGTACCAAGGTGAGTGCCCTTTTCCTGGGTTGGGGGGCACAGATGTCCCCCTGGGGCTCCAGACAGAGCCCTGGTTGATGTTGTGGGATGTGGGGGCCTTGATGAGGGGTCAGCCATGACCAGTTTTATAGACAGGGCCCTGGCTGTGATGTTCAATGTCATACTCTGACTCCCAGACTCCTTTGGTCCAATGGACTAACCCTTTGGACGATATAGACTCTTTCCCAGCCATTGCCATGGTGAAGAGCAGCAGCAACGTTTTTATTGAATGGAAAGTGCCCCCTGGGCATGACGGAGGCCTTTGATTGGCTGTTCTATGCTGATTGACGAGGGGAAAATGCCTCTGTCTGCCATTTGATTAAGTAGGCATTAAAGGGGAGGGGCGGGACGGAAGGGAAGGTGTTGAAATAGGTGCATGGAAAAAACCTGGTGTTGGTGAGAAGGAAGGAGTGTTTATTAATTTGTTCTTGGATGAGAAGGACAAGAGAAGGATACACGTGTAGATGGATTTGTTTTTTCCATAGAGTATACGTTGCAGCTTGCTGTGATGTGAGTCCCTTTAATGACTCTCAGGGCAAGGGTATGACATGACTTCTGCCCTGAACTGGTTAGTTGAAACGCTGTAGTCGACTGGGTCCAGTTGAGGCTACAGGAATATAAGAAGAATACTCACAGTTACAGGTATAGCTGGGTCTGACATCGTCAATATCTTATTATTTTTACACTATGTTTTAGTGATTGCAGCTTGATGTTCAGGCTCTGTTAATATGTACAGGCTCTGTATTACCAATCCCGAATCCTCTGATTGGAGATCAATGACTTCAAGGCAGTTTCCATATCACAGTTTATTTGAGGAATGGACTGCGTATGCAAGACGTTGATATGTTCAAGGGAACTTTACCATATAAAATTCCCTGTCTACACTAAATTCAAAGTGCTCCAAAACCTTAGCGAATGCTCTTCTGTTCAGAAAAGCTATTTCCTGAATAAAGTCATAAAGTAATTGTTGTGATTCAGAGGGAGAGTATTATGAAAGGGAGATCTTAAAGAGTTAAAGTAGAAACGTCAACATTGTGACCCACCAGATCAGATCATATGACCCATGTGTTCTGACTGAAACATACTGTACGTGATTATACTGGAGCCTACCTCAACTAGCTGACCAATTTCATACCATATTTCATAACGCTCCAGTAATCATTTGTTTTGCTATCAAAGTGATGATGATAGGCATTTATTTAGAGCTCTGTGATTGTGTGTTTGGGGTTTGAAGATGACGTCTCATTAGCGTACATTAGATCAGGTTTTAAGAGGGAAGGGCCCCGCTACGGGGGTTTGAAGTTTACCTCTCATTAGCGTACATTAGATCAGGTTTTAAGAGGGAAGGGCCCCGCTACGGGGGTTTGAAGTTTACCTCTCATTGGCGTACATTAGATCAGGTTTTAATAGGGAAGGGCCCCGCTACGGGGGTTTGAAGTTTACCTCTCATTAGCGTACATTAGATCAGGTTTTAAGGGGGAAGGGCCCCGCTACGGGGGTTTGAAGTTTACCTCTCATTAGCGTACATTAGATCAGGTTTTAAGAGGGAAGGGCCCCGCTACGGGGGTTTGAAGTTTACCTCTCATTAGCGTACATTAGATCAGGTTTTAAGAGGGAAGGGCCCCGCTACGGGGGTTTGAAGTTTACCTCTCATTAGCGTACATTAGATCAGGTTTTAAGAGGGAAGGGCCCCGCTACGGGGGTTTGAAGTTTACCTCTCATTAGCGTACATTAGATCAGGTTTTAATAGGGAAGGGCCCCGCTACGGGGGTTTGAAGTTTACCTCTCATTAGCGTACATTAGATCAGGTTTTAAGGGGGAAGGGCCCCGCTACGGGGGTTTGAAGTTTACCTCTCATTAGCGTACATTAGATCAGGTTTTAAGGGGGAAGGGCCCCGCTACGGGGGTTTGAAGTTTACCTCTCATTAGCGTACATTAGATCAGGTTTTAATAGGGAAGGGCCCCGCTATGGGGGTTTGAAGTTTACCTCTCATTAGCGTACATTAGATCAGCTTTTAATAGGGAAGGGCCCCGCTATGGGGGTTTGAAGGTTACCTCTCATTAGCGTACATTAGATCAGGTTTTAAGAGGGAAGGGCCCCGCTACGGGGGTTTGAAGTTTACCTCTCATTAGCGTACATTAGATCAGGTTTTAAGGGGGAAGGGCCCCGCTACGGGGGTTTGAAGTTTATCGCTCATTAGCGTACATTAGATCAGGTTTTAAGGGGGAAGGGCCCCGCTACTTGGGTTTGAAGATGACGTCTCATTAGCGTACATTAGATCAGGTTTTAAGGGGGAAGGGCCCCGCTACTTGGGTTTGAAGTTTACCTCTCATTAGCGTACATTAGATCAGGTTTTAAGAGGGAAGGGCCCCGCTACGGGGGTTTGAAGTTTACCTCTCATTAGCGTACATTAGATCAGGTTTTAAGGGGGAAGGGCCCCGCTACGGGGGTTTGAAGTTTACCTCTCATTAGCGTACATTAGATCAGGTTTTAAGAGGGAAGGGCCCCGCTACGGGGGTTTGAAGTTGAGAGGAGAGGATGAAAGAGAAGAGGGTGACAACATCAAACTCCCACAATGCCTTGGGGCACTAAAGTAATGATGGAAAAACGATCCCAAAATTCTTGGGTGTGATTTTATTACATTTTATATTTACCTTTATTTAACCAGGTAGGCCAGTTGAGAACAAGTTCTCATTTACAGCTGCGATCTGGCCAAGACAAAGCAAAGCATTGCGACAAAAAACAACAACACAGACGCAGGAAACTAGAGAAAACAGAGAGATGTACACGGAGAGAGAAAGAGAGAGACAGAAAGACAGTGACACACACGAGAGAGAGAGAGAGAGAGAGAGAGAGAGAGACACACACACAGAGGGAGAGAGACAGAAACGAGAGAGAAAGAGAGAGAGAGAAACGAAAGAGACGGAAACGATAGAGAAAGACAGTGATAGAGAGAGAGAGTTTGAGTTTTAAATAATCTTTATTGGGTCTGGGAGCCCACAACACAATAAATGCTCATACAAAATCATAGTTACACATCAATTAAAAACACAACTCCAATTCCTCCTCCACAGTAACTAAACACAACAGCCTCTGAATACCCCATATACTCAAACAGATCAATATTGTTGACAAGTTTATAATAGGCAAACTCAACCCTCAGTCTCTCTGCCAACACTCCCTCCAGCATTCCCACCACATCCACAGACCCCTGTCCACGAATACTGTTCTTTCAGGTCTTCCATATCGCAAATTTTGCTGCCCCTAACACAAAATGAAGCAACACAACTATACCCTTTTGACTATACCTGTACTTTGGCCCAAATATATACAGTTGGGAAGAGAAAACCTCTCCCAATGCTGAGAACCAATTAGTGATCAGGTCAAACATCCCGACCAACCTGGGACACTGTAAAAACAGATGTGCCAGAGATTCAGACTCAGCACAGAATGGCACAGATCCAGGTGTACCAGACACAGAATGGACACCCCTCCCCAACAGTAGGATCCAGGTGTACCAGATGCAGAATGGACACCCCTCCCCAACAGTAGGATCCAGGTGTACCAGACACAGAATGGACACCCCTCCCCAACAGTAGGATCCAGGTGTACCAGATGCAGAATGGACACCCCTCCCCAACAGTAGGTCCAGGTGTACCAGATGCAGAATGGACACCCCTCCCCAACAGTAGGGTCCAGGTGTACCAGATGCAGAATGGACACCCCTCCCCAACAGTAGGATCCAGGTGTACCAGACACAGAATGGACACCCCTCCCCAACAGTAGGATCCAGGTGTACCAGATGCAGAATGGACACCCCTCCCCAACAGTAGGGTCCAGGTGTACCAGATGCAGAATGGACACCCCTCCCCAACAGTAGGGTCCAGGTGTACCAGATGCAGAATGGACACCCCTCCCCAACAGTAGGATCCAGGTGTACCAGATGCAGAATGGACACCCCTCCCCAACAGTAGGGTCCAGGTGTACCAGATGCAGAATGGACATCCCTCCCCAACAGTAGGGTCCAGGTGTACCAGATGCAGAATGGACACCCCTCCCCAACAGTAGGGTCCAGGTGTACCAGATGCAGAATGGACACCCATCCCCAACAGTAGGGTCCAGGTGTACCAGACACAGAATGGACACCCCTCCCCAACAGTAGGGTCCAGGTGTACCAGACACAGAATGGACACCCCTCCCCAACAGTAGGATCCAGGTGTACCAGACACAGAATGGACACCCCTCCCCAACAGTAGGGTCCAGGTGTACCAGATGCAGAATGGACACCCCTCCCCAACAGTAGGGTCCAGGTGTACCAGACACCGAATGGACACCCCTCCCCAACAGTAGGATCCAGGTGTACCAGACACAGAATGGACACCCCTCCCCAACAGTAGGGTCCAGGTGTACCAGACGCAGAATGGACACCCCTCCCCAACAGTAGGGTCCAGGTGTACCAGACACAGAATGGACACCCCTCCCCAACAGTAGGGTCCAGGTGTACCAGACACAGAATGGACACCCCTCCCCAACAGTAGGATCCAGGTGTACCAGATGCATGTTGGTGGCTATAGCTCCATGTATGATCCTCCATTGGAGGTCAGCTGTCCTCTTATCAATAGGCAGTTTATATAATGATCGCCAACAGCCTTTTGGGGAGACACCTGGACCAAGCACACCCACACACCTCGTCGATTTTACCCCTTCCAGGGAAGGGACACCTTTACACATTTTCTGTACATGGCCTTCTTTCCCACCTCCTTGAACTCCCCCAGCTCCGGGGTATGGAAGGAAAGCAGCATCCCCACGTCCTCCTCGAATGCCCCCACCGCAGCACTAACAATCAGTGCAGGGAACACATAATCCAGACCCTCCCTCCACCGATCAGATTTGGAAGTGTCAGTCACATACTGCAGATGAAGTACTGGCAAGGAGTCACAGACCTGAGCGACGACCTTCCTCAGTAGACGAGATGATCGGATCCCTGCTCTTTTTCCCAGCTCCTCCAACGATCTGCTCCTGCTCCGCATCAGATGACCCAGCTTGGTACTCCCCACGCCTAGCAGACATTAACGTAGGCTGGCTGAACCCAGAGCACGGGACTGGGTGGCAGTGTTATAAAAAAGAGGCCTTCAAAAAGCCACATCCCTGGTGGCGTGCAGGCCTACGGGACTTGACAAGAACCCTCCAAGCCTGCATAACAGACTCATAAAATGGAGTCAGGCCAGGCAACTCACCCCCCTCCAGCTTTAAGAGGAAAAGGTGCTTATCTAAGCCCAAATAGCCCGCTCTCCTCATCAGTGTGTAGGCTGTGTCGACCCAGCTAGAACAGTCACTGTACAACAGTCTCTGGGCTGCTTGAAGCCGGAAAGCCATGATCCTAGAGGAAATGTCCACCAGGCCTTGCCCACCCTCGTGCAGTGGCAGGAACAGGGCTGCAGATTTAATCCAGTGTTGTCCAGACCAGAAGAAAATGACAAGGGTCCTCTGAAGCTCTTGTATCAGACCCTTTGGTGGCTGCAAAATCATTAGTCTGTGCCACAGGGTAGAGGCAGCAAGATTATTAGCTACAAGGACTCTTCCCCTATAAGACAGCTGGGGTAGCAACCATTTCCACCTTGACAGTCTGGCACACACTTTCTCCACTACACCCTCCCAGTTATTTTTCTGAAAGACATTAGAGCCTAGAAAAACCCCCAAAGTCTTCATCCCATCTCTGCCCCACTGAAGCCCCCCTGGTAACCGTGGAGCCGAACCCATCTGAAGCTGACCTGCCCACAGCGCTTCACTCTTTCCCCAATTGACTCTAGCTGAAGAGGCCCCCTCATACACCTTTAAAGCGTTTGAGAGAACTTTAACATCTTCACCCCCTGTAATAAAAACTGTCACGTCATCTGCATACGCAGACAGTGCTATCGTGGGACCCTTCATTACACCTGGCACAGAGAAACCAGTAAGCTTCGCTCTTAAAAAACAAAGCATTGGTTCAACCGCCGGGGCGGCAGGGTAGCCTAGTGGTTAGAGTGTTGAACTAGTAACCGAAAGGTTGCAAGTTCATATCCCCGATCTGACAAGGTACAAATCTGTCATTCTGCCCCTGAACAGGCAGTTAACTCACTGTTCCTAGGCCGTCGTTGAATTTGTAAGTCGCTCTGGATAAGAGCGTCTGCTAAATGACTTAAATGTAAATGTAAATGTAAATGTTCTTAACTGACTTGCCTAGTTAAATAAAGGTAAAAAAAAATATATATATATATATATATATATATATTATATATATATAACTGTCCTGAAATTGGGCATCCCTGCCTGATGCCCCTTTGGACAGGGATGGGACATCTCAAACCACCCACCACCTTCACCATACACGAGGCCCCAGCATACACTAATTCATCCAAGACAAAAAAACATCCCCAAACCCAAAGACTTTCATCGTTTTAAACAAGTACTGGTGGTCCACACTATCAAACGCCATGCTCAACCATCCGATCTACAAGACACTCTTCTTTAAGAAATACACCATGCTCAACCATACGATCTACAAGCCACTCTTCTTTAAGAAGTACACCATGCTCAACCATCCGATCAACAAGACACTCTTCTTTAAGAAATACACCATGCTCAACCATCCGATCAACAAGACACTCTTCTTTAAGAAGTACACCATGCTCAACCATCCGATCTACAAGATACTCTTCTTTAAGAAGTACACCATGCTCAACCATCCGATCTACAAGATACTCTTCTTTAAGAAGTACACCATGCTCAACCATACGATCAACAAGACGCTCTTCTTTAAGAAGTACACCATGCTCAACCATACGATCAACAAGACGCTCTTCTTTAAGAAGTACACCATGCTCAACCATACGATCAACAAGACGCTCTTCTTTAAGAAGTACACCATGCTCAACCATACGATCAACAAGACACTCTTCTTTAAGAAGTACACCATGCTCAACCATACGATCAATAAGACGCTCTTCTTTAAGAAGTACACCATGCTCAACCATCCGATCTACAAGACACTCTTCTTCAAGAAGTACACTATACTCAACCATACGATCTACAAGACACTCTTCTTCAAGAAGTACACTATACTCAACCATACGATCAACAAGACACTCTTCTTTAAGAAGTACACCATGCTCAACCATCCGATCTACAAGACTCTCTTCTTTAAGAAGTACACCATGCTCAACCATCCGATCAACAAGACACTCTTCTTTAAGAAGTACACCATGCTCAACCATCCGATCAACAAGACACTCTTCTTTAAGAAGTACGCCATGCTCAACCATCCGATCTACAAGGCACTCTTCTTTAAGAAGTACGCCATGCTCAACCATTCGATCTGCAAGACACTCTTCTTTAAGAAATACACCATGCTCAACCATCCGATCAACAAGACACTCTTCTTTAAGAAGTACACCATGCTCAACCATCAGATCAACAAGACTCTCTTCTTTAAGAAGTACGCCATGCTCAACCATCCGATCAACAAGACTCTCTTCTTTAAGAAGTACGCCATGCTCAACCATACGATCAACAAGACACTCTTCTTTAAGAAGTACGCCATGCTCAACCATCCGATCAACAAGACACTCTTCTTTAAGAAGTACGCCATGCTCAACCATACGATCAACAAGACACTCTTCTTTAAGAAGTACACCATGCTCAACCATACGATCAATAAGACGCTCTTCTTTAAGAAGTACACCATGCTCAACCATACGATCTACAAGACACTCTTTTTTAAGAAGTACACCATGCTCAACCATTCGATCTGCAAGACACTCTTCTTTAAGAAGTACGCCATGCTCAACCATACGATCTACAAGACACTCTTCTTTAAGAAGTACGCCATGCTCAACAAGACACTCTTCTTTAAGAAGTACACCATGCTCAACCATACGATCTACAAGACACTCTTCTTTAAGAAGTACACCATGCTCAACCATCCGATCAACAAGACGCTCTTCTATAAGAAAGACCACCACCGCTTTATTCATCCGTGACGCATAAGCAACATTCTCATATCCTATCTTCTCTCCTACAGTGACCAAAAACTCCTCCACTGTGACAATAGCTTCAGTAACACACCTAAAGCCGTGCCGAAGTGACAGGGACGGCATCCCCATTCGGGCTGCCACCCCCGACAAACTCAGGGTAATTTCGATACGAAAAACAAAATACTTAATTCTACCACAACAAAAATAATAACCTTAATCATGCACAGAAAGAAAACAAAAAAATGCCACCAAGAAACAGAAAACAGAAAGAGAGTTCTGATTATCTAACTCTACACGACACACGCACTCCTTCGCTCATACAATTCCCAGCATGGGCCATCATCCCTGTGGAACGCTTTCGACACCTTGTAGAGTCCATGCCCAGACGAATTGAGGCTGCACTGAGGGCAAAATCGTGGCGTGCAACTCAATATTAGGAAGGTGTTCTTAATGTTTGGTATACTCATTGTATTATACAATTTCCTTGTGCTACCCCTTGTCATTCCATTGTAATTGTACTGTATAGTTTCAATGTGAAAATTGCTTGTCTTTAAGTGGATAAGTGCTGGTTTCAGTTGTTGTTTCAGCATGGTTGGAGAGAGAAGCGTACTTTATCTAAATCTTCCTGACCGCAAACGTACAGAGAGAAGAGTCCTATTTTACTCTCTGGTTTGTCAGAAGGAGATCTCGGACATGAATGTGTTCTGGTATGACTTTGAGCCTGGTGTAGATGCCATGGGACAGCGGAAAGGCCTTTTGACGTTTCCCAGTTGATGCTTTTGAAACACTTTGCATCCTAAATCACTGGAGCTAACACCACAGAGACACACACATACACAAACACACACCGCAGTGACCCGACACACACACACACACATGATCCATCAATGAGTCATGACTGACTCATCCTCAGACCTCAAACCCCCACTCTGTGCTAGAGGCAGGGGGCGGATAGAGAGGAACTCTTTGTCTCTGTTTGTAAATTGTGTTGTGAAATGTGAGGTCTGAGGGAAGAAACAGAGGGATGAGAATATAAATAAGAACCAGGACCTGTGTGTGTCTGGCATGCCTGGTTGATGTACTGAAAGCTGAAAGCTTCAGTTGACGGTTGTTATGACGATGGGCTAGTAGGACCTGAAAGAGGCTTTAAATGAACACCATGCCCTGTTGACCTTCTACAAATAAAGGAGAGAAGGACTTGGGGCTTTCACATACACACACACACAAACACACAAATACACAAACACCCCTCCCTGCACTTTGCAGCTGAATGCTTGAATGGCCATCAGTCAAAACAAGTGTGTGAGTCAAAACCCCCAGAGACAGAGTGTGAACTACTGGGGAGCCAGGGTGGAGTTAAGCTCTCCTGAACGAGACATGAGCTCTTCTAAAGGCAACAAAAGTCTAACTTTGAGGGGGGTCTATAAATATTGCTAATTTGACCGAGACGCACGCCGACAGCAAGATGCATCAATCTCACCGGAGAAAACATCAGAGCGAGCGAAATAGTACCGCTTATGTAATACTCTTTTTGACCAGAAACCATCAGATAAATGGGCTACACATACTGAGACAGAGGGGCGCTGTCTTGCTTGCTCAAATGCTTTCTCTGGTGTGATAGATTCAGCCACTTGCGAATTAAAGGAAAAGTATGAAACATTATTCTTCCAATTTTGGGGAAAATGAATACTGAATGTTATTACTGAATACTGAATGTTATTACACTTATTCCACTTCTGGTTTGTGTAACAGATGTCTCTTTCCATTCTTCAAATGGCGTGTGCACAGTGCACTGTTTCAATGCTGCAGTTACTTTGTAGTGGATGAACGTAAACCGCTGCAGGTTGCCTACTTTTTCAAGTGGTTTGTTTGACAATCAGATGAAAACATCTGGTTGTGTTCATGACACAATGGAAATGTAATACATTTTTAACATTAAATGACAAGCGCGTGCACCCAAAGAGGTTCCCCCAAATGTCACGGTATACTTAGTACTCTGCCCAGGGAGAAATATCTGTTGAGAGTAAGTCATCTTATATTTATTTTTTTCATTATGTTTGACTATTTGTATAAATATTTGAATGACAGAATTTATGCAGTTATAATTGATGGTTATTGTCTGGTAAAATAAAACAGGTCATCAGTAGTGATGGACAGGTATTGATGGTAGTTAAGCTTTCTGACGTGTCACCTGGACTCAGACTAAACATACACCTCTGTCAAGACAGAAAATAAAACACTGCCTTTACGGGTTTCTCAGTCCTTGAACATGTGGATTGTATGTCATTGCATGTTTAGATGTATGGGTACTCTATGGCCTGTGGAAACATTTAGACTTTCACAGAGGGTAAAGCATAGAATAAACTTGAACTCTGTCTGACATATTATGTTTATAAAGGGAAAAGTATGTCCAAAATGCAGTCATGCTTTTGTATCATTTTGTCCCTTTGTTACTATATATGCGTATCCACTGTCTGTATTTCCTCAGCTCTGGGGCGGCTATGTAACTCAATCCACATCTATTCAGAGGGTGGGGTTTGGGCTGAAAGAGAGGCCTAGGACCCATCCTAACCAATCACAGTTGTCAATATCTCAGTCAGATCTCATTGGCTGTAAGATAACTTACAGAAAGCGATGACAAACTTAAGTCACTGATGAACAGCACAGATCAGTCAGTCAGAAAGGAGATGAGAAGAGGTGTCTTAAAGAAGCTCATCCACATTCTCCTCACTGAGGACTGGAGTTGTTTGGGAACCTTACCCTGCGTGAATCAGCCTGTGTGGTTCCCACCGTCACTTTGTTCTTATTGCAAAACACTGTTGGACCTCCTTCTCTTCTAAAGAGATTTAGAGTATGGGAATCAGGTTGTGAACTTTGCCACAGTATGGAGCAGCAGAGATAACATTTGAACTTTGAACTGTATGTAGTGAAAGGTGCTGCCTGCTATAAATAAGTGCTGACCCTCTGTGTGTCACTGTCAGGGCTCCAAGGGCGATCCAGGACTGTCCCCAGGTCAGGCCCCGCCAGGAGACAAGGTAAAGAATCATCTGGTGTAGTCTCCCCCCTCTCCCTTCCTCTCACTCTCTCTCTCTCTCTCTCTCTTTCTCTCTCTCTCTCTCTCTCTCTCTCTTTCTCTCTCTCTCTCTCTCTCTCTCTTTCTCTCTCTCTCTCTCTCTTTCTCTCTCTCTTTCTCTCTCTCTCTCTCTCTCTCTCTCTCTCTTTCTCTCTCTCTCTCTCTCTCTCTCTCCTCTCTCTCTCTCTCTCTCTCTCTCTCTCTCTCTCTCTCTCTCTCTCTCAATTCAATTCAATTCAATTCAATTGACTTTATTTATGGTATGAAACTGTTTCTGTTGACCTGCACTCTATCCATCCTCATCCTTTGCTTGTTTGCATGTTCGCCAGCTGCAACTCCCTGTTCAGTCTCTTCTTACCCTTATCTAATATTTCTTAATAGTTAATACATTTAATACAATAATATATATTGTCATATGAAAAGAGACTTGCTAAGAACTTTTTATTCTACTGTGGTGGAAGAAGGAGGGATCTAACTAATGTTGCTGTCATGGTTTCCTCCCTCTGTTTCCAGGGCGACAGAGGTCCACGAGGTGTTCTAGGTCCAGACGGGTTCGCAGGTCCAATGGTAAAAGTTCAATGGTTAACGGTTATAACACTGTTATGCAAAAAAATGAAGTACCTTACTGTAATAGCTGTGCATTAAAATGGGCAAAATTAGCTTTTTAGAAGAAAAAAACATTTCAAATGCAATAATTTTGCTAGGACTGTCTGGAAGGGGTCTGAGTGGGGAGGGGAAAACTGAAAAATATCTGTTATTGGCAGAAAGGTTTGGAACTTTTTTTGTTATTGGTCTATTAACCAATTTACTGCATGGTGATGTCACCATGGAAAGGTGAAACTCCCACCCATTCAAACCTGCTGATTAGTAAACCACTGATCAAATACATTTTTTTTTACACTTTTATAGGGTTAGTTTCATCAGCTGTTTTACAATATGAATTTTGAATGCACTGGGCCTTTAACCTCTAGCTGTGCCAGAAACAAATGATCTAAGCAACTGGCGTGCCATTGGCTCTTTAAGACATGAATAATGAGAGCGCTCCTGATCCAAAGAGATTATCCGATTATCAGTTTGAGTTCACTGCATGAGCTTCTGTTCTGAATCTGAGCCATTTCTGCTCACCTCACACACGATTTTCCCACTGTATAAGCCTCCTAAGTGTTACCCACACCTTAAGCAGAGGCTTCCAGCGGTGGTCAGGAATCAGGATAATGTTACCCAGCCACAGAGAGCGTCTGTCTCTCAGACAGGGCCCCCCTTCAGCCCACCCTGCTCCCGCACCGTCGGGCTGGACACACACACATTCACAGATACACACACACATTCACAGATACACACACATTCACAGATACACACACACATTCACAGATACACACACACATTCACAGATACACACACACGGGCAGCATAGGGAGGTGGCGTCGCCGCGAGACCTGTCTGCAGCCGAGCTCCCCCGCCAGAACCTGAGAACCACCAGGGCCAAGGGTCATCTTTAAGAGGAAAGGCAGTCTGAGGGAGTTTATGGCCCCGATGACAGGCACACTATCTGATGCCTCTTCAAAAGAGCAAATGGTGTGAGGAGAAGGAGGAAGCAGGGAAGGAACCAATTCAGTTCATACATCAGCACACACAGCAAAGCTCTCTCAAAGGTCTTCAGTTTAGTCTCAGAGTTAAGAGCGTTTATCGGCCTTCACATACTGTAGCTGGCTGTGGACTGTGACTGCCCCTAGTCTTACTCTGTCTATCCCTCAGACCTGGGTTCAAATACTTTAGCTGTGCTTGATTGAGCTTGCCTGTTGCATGGAATCAATAGAAAACACCAGGCAGGCTAAAACAAACGCAAAAAGTATTTCAAATATTTCAAATAGTATTGGAACCTAGTTCCACTCTCCACATATCTGTCTGAAGTTGGACTTTACCTTTGCCTCCCAGGAGGAGACAGACAAATGTTTGCATTAGCTGAACCTAATACCCAGCCCATCAACAGTGCCCCGGGAAGGTATTTTCAGAGGAAATGACTGACTTCGGCCGTAGCCCTTTACCTCTGAGTGTTTTTTTTTATTGAGTCTTAAGGTTACCGTGTCACAACCTAGGAAACTGTGGAGGAGAAGAAAGGAGCTATGTGGAACGCAGGCCTGTAAAAAATGTTTTGCTCTCCTGTCCCAAACAAATATGAGCTATTTGTAGATTCACCGTACTGGCCTCAGAATCACTGATCTACAAATCACCTTGCCCCCCAAGTAACTACTCAGATTTGTGATAAAGGGCCTGTCGAGTGGCGCAGCGGTCTAAGGCACTGCATCGCACTACAGATCCGTGTTTGATCCCGGGCTGTATCACAGCTTGCCATGACCAGGAGACCCATAAGGCGGTGCACAATTGGCCCAGCGTCGTCCGGGATAGGGGAGGGTTTGGCGACTCCTTGTGGCGGGCCGGGCACCTGCAAGCTGACTTCGGTCACCAGTTGTACGGTGTTTGTTCTGACACATTGGTGTGGCTGGCTTCCGGGTTATGCGAGTAGTGTGTCAAGGAGCAGTGCGGCTTGGCAGGGTCGCGTTTCGGAGGACGAATGACTCTCGACCTTCACCTCTCCTGAGTGTTTTAGAGGGGTTCACACACGCCTGCTGACCCGGAGCAGAAAAAGCCTTGCCATGCCCAGACCAGGTCACAAGTAAGTCTCCACACCCTTTCACCCTTGACCTCTGGGGTGGCACCAGACCATGACCTTTAACTGCTGGGTGACATCAGACTGCTGGGTGCTGGGAAGGAGGAAGGAAGCTCTGGAATGTTCCAGAATCCTTAGACAACACTGGGCGTCCTGTCTCTGAATGATTGTATGGCTGAAATGCACACAGACTGACCTTTGGCTACCTGGCTGTGTATACTGCCTCATACAGACTAAATCATCACAGGTGTACAATCACTCTCTCTACCCACCCCCTCTCTCTCTCTTGCTCTCTCTTTACTGACCCAGATCTTAAGTGTTCAGATATCAGTCTGTATGATTCAGTCAGTCAGGGTTCCTATACTGGATACCTAATGTAGAGCAGATGACATTCTCTTTTCAGTCCTCTTTGTCTCTGGTCATCATGGATGTGTTGTGTCTCTACCTGCAGGGTCCTAAGGGCTATCCAGGGCCATCAGGACAGCCAGGGGAACAGGTGAGTCGTTAGTGTTCATTGGGTCAGAGAGGGTCGTCACCCACATGTCCTAAACCCGCTCCTTTTAGTGTTAGGAACAGGCCAGGTCACTGATCTCAGTATGGCCAACTTTGGGGCTAGAGCATGACACACGCACACCCACACACATCCACACACACACAGAGAGAGGCACAGGCAGCTCATTAGATGTATAGTCAGGTCCCTTCCTTCTCTGTGAAGAAGAAATGTTTCCCCTGTCGACACATAACATCCCAACAAAGTGCTCTCAGGCAGCACGCTGAAATCTGGTGAGGTGTTGCGATGACTTCAGCACCAGGTGCCACTCTGTGCCCTGAGGTGATTGGTCAGGGTTCAGGCTGGAACAGGAAGGGGAGGAGTTAGAGAGAGAAGAGAAGAGAAGAGAGTGTTCTGCTACAGTCTGTCTGTACACACCGTCTTTCTGGGTCTCTGCCCACTATGTTACAGTACCAGAGGCAGGAGCCTGGAAGCACAGAGGAGGGGGGTGTAGAGAGGGGTACAAAGAGTCAGTAGACAGGGTGGCTGGAGGATAGCGGGTAAGAGTGCAGTGGAGTGGCGGGTGAGGGTGAACAGTGCCTGTTTTATTACTAAGCTGGCAGCATTGGCAAGGGCCAATGTTTCTCTTCTTACATACTGCTCTCTCTTTCTCTCTCTCTCTCTCTCTCTCTCTCTCTTTCTCTCTTTCGCTCTCTCTCTTTCTCTCTTTTTCCACAGGGCATACCAGGACTCCCAGGAGTGACTGGGGCTGCAGGTTACCCTGGCAGGCAGGTGCAGTGAATACTCTCCAGATTCCTCCATCCATCCTCTTGGTTTGACCACATTACCCAGAATTCTAACTGTGCACTATCATATGGCTGTTCTCAGAAATGCATATCATGTTCACCTGTCTCTCCCCAAACAACAGTAGTGAGACATTCCTAGTCTCTTAATTAGACTAGTGAAAAAACAATTGACCAATGCTTTTCACTTGAAGTATTTAGCAAAATAGCTTCAATAATTTTGATTTCCCCCTTTTATTAATTGAAGATTATATAGAAAACAGGTTTTGTATCTGTAAGACAGTGAATGTTTGAACTAAAAGTTCATGCTCAGAAATGCTAACAAGGATCTATAATGTAGCTGAGAGTAAGCTATGACTAGCATGTTTTCTTAGTCTATTTTTACATCTAAGACAATCAGTCTATCCAATCAAACTATTCATTACTTATCTGTGTAAAACGTACCAATTTATGTGTTTTATGTGTGGAAATATACTGGGAATTGTCCTGTATAACAGACAGTCTCTCTCTACACTGTTTTGTGTGACAATGCCCTCTTCTCATGCTGCTCTCTTTTGTTGCAGGGTTTGGCTGGGCCAGAAGGTAACCTAGGTCCTAAAGGTGTACGTGTAAGTACAGCTCACTACTTCCTGCCCTCTCCCCTCTTCCCTCTCCTCTCTTCCCTCTCCCCTCTCCCCTCTTCCCTCCACTGCGTTCAGCTCTGTTAGAGGGAATACTTAATTTCCTGAAGGGATTAGACAGTATCAGGCCTGCAGCTTGAGCTGATCCAGAACCTGTGTTATGTTAACAAGGTACTGGCTCCCGCTGCAGAAAATTCAACTGGGGACAGGTCTGGGATCTGAGTTTGCTCAGTATATCGTCTGCTCTGTTGTGAGAGCTGCCCATTTCTATCTTCAGGAGGAAGCACAGGCATGCTCTCTCTCTGCTCGAGAACAGAGGGGGGGAATAGAGGAGATGAGAGAGAGGGTCAGGGAGCGAAGAGAGAGGGTCAGGGAGAGAAGAGAGAGAGGGGTCAGGGAGGGTCAGGGAGAGAGAGAGAGGGTCAGGGAGCGAAGAGAGAGGGTCAGGGAGAGAAGAGAGAGAGGGTCAGGGAGCGAAGAGAGAGGGTCAGGGAGAGAAGAGAGAGAGGGTCAGGGAGCGAAGAGAGAGGGTCAGGGAGAGAAGAGAGAGAGGGTGGAGTATAGATATAATGATTTGGAGGAGGGTATGAAGAGGTGGAGGAATAAAAAGGAAACACTTGGTTTGCTCTGTTAAAGTATGGGAAGTGTAAGGGGTATCCCTCACAGGTTGTCCTTTGTGTTATGCATACATGATATGTTCATATCAGAGACAGCCTATTAGGAAAAATACAGGACATCTCTGGCAGATTGCCATGGCTAAAGAATGTGGAAAGAGAGAGAGCGCGAGAGAGAGAGAGAGAGATGAGAGAGGAGGAGATGAGAGAGAGGATGAGATGAAAGAGAGAGCGAGTGAGAGAGAGAGAGAGAGAGAGAGAGGAGGAGATGAAAGAGAGAGAGAGAGAGGATGAGATGAAAGAGAGAGCGAGAGAGGAGGAGATGAAAGAGAGAGCGAGAGAGAGAGGAGGAGATGAAAGAGAGAGCGAGAGAGGAGGTGATGAAAGAGAGAGCGAGAGAGAGAGGAGGGGATGAAAGAGAGAGCGAGAGAGAGAGAGGAGGAGATGAAAGAGAAAGAATGACAGAAAGAATGGAAAGAAAATATGAAGGAAGAGAGAGATCAGAGACAGAGAGAGATATTTAGCCGTCTCCTGTACATGGTGTATTATTGCTGACTGAAGGAACATGTGATTCTAGTTAGGAAGAAACCAAAACATTGCAGATATGCTGCCAGTCCCCAACTATTCCAGACTGCTGTCTGCTCTTATTATAGAAATCTCCTGTCCCCCACACTGGACTAGACTCTGTCTGTTCTTATTATAGAAATCTCCTGTCCCCCACACTGGACTAGACTCTGTCTGCTCTTATTATAGAAATCTCCTGTCCCTAGACTCTGTCTGCTCTTATTATAGAAATCTCCTGTCCCCCACTGGACTAGACTCTGTCTGCTCTTATTATAGAAATCTCCTGTCCCCCACACTGGACTAGACTCTGTCTGCTCTTATTATAGAAATCTCCTGTCCCCCACACTGGACTAGACTCTGTCTGTTCTTATTATAGAAATCTCCTGTCCCCCACACTGGACTAGACTCTGTCTGCTCTTATTATAGAAATCTCCTGTCCCCCACACTGGACTAGACTCTGTCTGCTCTTATTATAGAAATCTCCTGTCCCCCACACTGGACTAGACTCTGTCTGTTCTTATTATAGAAATCTCCTGTCCCCCACACTGGACTAGACTCTGTCTGCTCTTATTATAGAAATCTCCTGTCCCCCACACTGGACTAGACTCTGTCTGTTCTTATTATATCCCCACACTGGAAATCTCTGCTCTTATTATAGAAATCTCCCCCACACTGGACTAGACTCTGTCTGTTCTTATTATAGAAATCTCCTGTCCCCCACACTGGACTAGACTCTGTCTGCCTGTTCATGTGTCCACTCCACTCCCTGTTAGTTAGGGAGAATAACAATGTTCCTCCCTTTTCTACTCTCTTTTTGGAGGTGATTTGTGAGGTAATGGGGACGAGGCATGATTTGCTACCTCCAGATGAGTATTCTGTTTCATATTGAGTGAGATGTGGACATGACTGATCTGTCTTTTAAGGTGGCCATCTCTTAGCCTGTCAGCAAATAGGGATTCATAATTAAGAATGTAAATGTTTGAAAGATGCACAGCTTGTACCTTTCTTACTGAGCATGGATAAATGGCCGCAAAGATGGGACTTTTTTTCCAGAGCAGCATGGGTGACCAGTCCACCTGCTGATCTAGCCATGAAACAGACAGAGCTGTTTCAGCTCAATAAGACCAGGGTTGATAGCTCCCCTGGCAGAAAGATGGAAGAACGAGAGAAAGAAGAGGCTGAAAGTGAGAGATCTATCCCTTTCAAATCTGTCCATGATGTCAGACAATGTATCATTAGGCTGAATGATTGACTTTAGGCTAACATTTCTGTGGACTTGCGTGTGTGTACTTATGTGAACACATGCAAATGCCAGCACTAGAATAGGTGAATATCATCATCACTGATCTTTGATCTGCTTAGAACCACGACAGGGTTCCTCTAGCTACATACATTAACTCACCTGAAACGCAGGGCTCAATGAGTTCAAAGACACTACCGGTTCGATGGGCTTCAGATACATCTGCTCAGGTTTTCAACAGTCTGCAGGATGTCACAACTGTTTATCTGTATGTACTGTACCATCAGAGATATGGTGGTTTATATACAGTACCAGTAAAAAGTTTGGACACACCTACTCATTCAAGGGTTGTTCTTTGTTATTACTATTTTCTACATTGTAGAATAATAGTGACGACATCAAAACTATGAAATAACACATATGGAATCATGTAATGCCCAAAAAAGTGTTAAACAAATCAAAATATATTTAATATTTTAGATACTTCAAGTAGCCACCCTATGCCTTGATGACAGCTTTGCACACTCTTGGCATTTTCTCAACCAGTTTTGCCTGGAATGCTTTTCCAACATTCTTGAAGGAATTCCCACATATGCTGAGCAGTTGTTGGCTGCTGCTTTTCCTACACTCTGCAATCCAACTCATCCCAAACCATCTCAATTGGGTTGAGGTCGGGTGATTGTGGAGACCAGGTCATCTGAGGCAGCACTTCATCACTCTCCTTCTTGGTCAAATAGCTCTTACACAACCTGGACGTGTGTTGGGTCTTGGTCCTGTTGAAATCAAATGATTAAGCACAAACCAGATGGGTTGGCGTATCACTGCAGAATGCTGTGGTAGCCATACTGATTAAGTGTGGCTTGAATTCTAAATAAGTCACTGACAGTGACACCAGCAAAGCACCCCCACACCATCACACCTCCTCCTCCATGCTTCATGGTGGGAAAGACACATGCGGAGATCATCCGTTCAGCTACTCTGCGTCTCACAAAGAAACGGCGGTTGGAACCAAAAATCTGATTCACGCAGTCTCCTCTGAGCAGATAATACAGGTCTTCATCAACTTTGCCGTCTCTTTGTGAGATGCAGAGTAGGTGAACGGATTATCTCCACATGCATAGTGCCCACCATGAAGCATGACGTGTCTGTTACTTGAACTCTGTGAAGCATTTGTTTGGGCTGCAATTTCTGAGGCTGGTAACTCTAATGAACGTATCCTCTGCAGCAGAGGTAACTGGGTCTTCCTCCTCTGGCAGTCCTCATGAGAGCCAGTTTCATCATAGTGCTTGATGGTTTTTGCGACTGCACTTGAATAAACGTACAAAGTTCTTGACATTTTACAGATTGACTGACCTTCATGTCTTGAAGTAATGATGGACTGTCGTTTCTCTTTCCTTATTTGAGCTGTTCTTGCCATAATATGGACTTGGTCTTTTACCAAATAGGGCTATCATCTGTGTACCACTCCTACCTTGTCACAGCACAACTGATTGGCTCAAACACATTAAGAAGGAACGAAATTCCACAAATTAACAGGCACACCTGTTAATTGAAATGCATTTCAGGTGACCACCCCATGAATCTCGTTGAGAGACGGCCAAGAGGGTGCAAAGCTGTCATCAAGGCAAACAGTGGCTACTTTCAAAGTTTTGATGTCTTCATTATTATTCTACAATGTAGAAAATAGTACAAATAAGGAAATACCCTTGAATGAGTAGGTGTGTCCAAACTTTTCACTGGTACTGTACATATATAGGATCTTCATTTGAGCCAGTTTGCTACATGAGGAAAATAATCCTGCAGAAACTGGAACTGTACATTTTGGTGTGGGGAGATATAGTTAATATACATTTTTTATAGGGGTTGATACAATTTTAGTAAGGGAAAATCAAGTCTGACATTTCATAGTGTATATTACAAATTTCAGAAGCCTTTTTAAACCTTGCACGAAAGTTCTCCGGCAACAGGGTGATCAAATTGAGATCCTACATCTGTAAGTACTGTATCATCAGATATATGGTGATTTATCTCTGTGTGTGCTGTACTGCAGGTTCATCAGCATTCCTGTTAAACTTCCACTGTCTGTGGGTGACTGATGAATGTTCAGTTCAGTACAGCTATGCTACAGTTCAGTAACGCCCCCTGTCCTAATCCATCAATAGACAAAGTAAAGACATGTTTCAGGTTTCAGCTTTTACTAGTCATATGTACAGGATACACTGTCCAACAAAATGCTTACTTGCTGGTTCCTTCTCCACAGTGCAACAACAATAAGAAATAAGATAAGAATATCAACATAAAGTAAATGCCTCAATAGAACTGAATAAACACAATTTAATGTCCAATATTTACAAGTGTTTTGGGGAAGTGGGATTGGGAGGCAAGACTTTACATTTGTACAATCTGTCCAAATGATATCTTCCTTAGATGTTAGATATGATTATAAGACTTTATTAAGAGGTCTTACATGCTCATGACTTTGCAGTATACCTCCAGGTAAAGTGTTACACATGTTCAAACGGGTTCACCTGTAACTAATGTGTGTTTGTGTTTCAGGGTTTCATTGGTCCTCCTGGTATAGCTGGTCCACCAGGGCTAGAAGGGGAGAGAGTAAGTATCACCTTTTTATCTTTGAGTTAACCTTTATTTAACTAGGCAACCTTGATTCATATGTGCACCTAATGAAGTGTCTGTCAGGAAGGATCCATTATGCTGTCTATTTGGATTAGGTCTAGGATGTAACCAAGACTACTGGTTAACTCACCATGTCAGTTCTACTCTTCTTGAACCTTCATGTAGAGGGTCGAGGGTCATAAACATAGGAAAACTCTGGTCTAACCAAAGGCAATTCATGTTGTATTTCATCTGTTTTGGAGATATGAAGCAACAGAAAAATATGTGCTTAGCCTTGTTAATTGTAACTTATTTATAGAAACAAATGTTTGCTGATACTTACAAAGCAGTTGATCCAAGTACATTGATCTCTCCTCTGGGAGTTCTTCCATAAGGACAATAAAATGTCTAATAACTACATTTTCCACATTGTTGTATGAGTGGAAAATATGCTCTTTCTAAACACTGTAGTACAGTGTTTATGATCCCCTAATACTCAGCTTGCTCTCTTAGCCTGGCAGTAGTGTCCAATCAAGAACATGCATTCATTTGTTCTGTGGGGGAGGTCTTTAGGATATAATCTTTTCATATCAATTACTCAGTAAATGGCAGTCACTTTTCCACACCTGAGAGTTAAGTTACATTTTCCCTTTTTTTCCCAGGGTATTCCTGGTCCGGTTGGGAAGAATGGTCCCAAAGGAAGACAGGTAATGGATCCCACTACACCCACACCACACAGTTTGAACCCAGAGATATTACTGGAGAAGTGAAAGGGGAACATGCCACATTCATCTCTGTCAATAAATGTGATCCAAATTGTGGAAAAAGTTATTTGCTATCAAGATGGTGGAAGGCTGGGGGTTAACTGGAGGGGGTTGAATCACTACAGCTCCTAACAGAGAAGGGGATGGGAAGGGAGAGGAGAAAAAGGAGAAAATAGGGGAGGAGAGGAGGAGGCGTGAGGAGAGGGGGAAATACCGGTGGGAAAGAAGGGTTACACAACCCCTAAACATGTATATCAGGTACTCCTAAAGAAGTAGTACTTTACCCTCAACACAGGAAGGCCGACATCATTTATATGCTGTGAGTGTTCGCCGCTAATGTGCAAATTCACTCGACACAGGAAGCCCGACATCATTTATATGCTGTGAGTGTTCGCCGCTAATGTGCAAATTCACTCGACACAGAAAGCCCGACATCATTTATATGCTGTGAGTGTTCGCCGCTAATGTGCAAATTCACTCGACACAGTCAGTGACTAAATGTAAAAATCACACACAGACCAAAATAAAAGATTACCGGTACTCGTGAAATAAAAACAACCTCTGGACAGGATGCCAACAACAGGAGTTTATGCGTAGCCTGGCATTTTGTTCGGCATTTGAGTGATTCTCTCTCAGTGCCAGTTAGGGTGGCATAGGAAAACAGTGTCTCAGATTTGTTATTTATTTCACCTTTATTTAACCAGGTAGGCAAGTTGAGAACAAGTTTTTATTTACAATTGCGACCTGGCAAGATACAGAGAGAGTAACCAAAGGCCTTACATAGGGAAGCAGGTAGCCTAGCAACAGGGGGTTAGGACTCATCAGAACATCCCACAATATGCAATAAAGATCATTGTGTAGGCAGGCAGGGAGGGCCAGCATCCTTTACACTGTTCCACCTGACAGGCCCACAATGAAGAAAGATTATTACCTACGAGCGCTTGAATATCTAAAGGAGTACCACAACTCATAACTGAACTGCCAAAAATGTGTAATGAATAACTTTTGTTTTGTGTCCAGGGAGTTGTTGGGGGTGTTGGTGAAAGGGGCTCACCTGGTCCTGATGGTGACCAGGTAAGATCTACATCCCTCCTCCTCCTCTTAACCTGTTGCCAAGTTTGTTGTTCAATCTCTAGTAAAAACTCAGACCCTCCAGGAAGTATTTAGTGCAGCCCTGCTTTAGATGCCCTATGTCTTTTGATAGATTAGCTTTGCTGAGCTGGGCTGAACTGGGCTGGACTGAGAAATGTAATGTGTATCCTGCTGTAGACAGAGGAGTTGTTCTCATTTGGCTCTCACATCTAGAAATGCTAGGGATGACTCTATACAACCTCTGTATGGTTTAGATTAGAACACTCTCTGCACTGTCTATGTTTCTGGATCTGTCATTGAGTATGCTTACACGCACACAATACTATGATTAGTCAGATTAATATAATAGATTTATTTAAATGTTTACATGCTTTGCAAGACAAATTATTCCTTAATCCTGTTTACGTGGACACATCTGAACTCAGGCTACTGATGGGACTTTGATAAATGCAGAAAATAACCAATCAAAATAGACATTCTACCACTGATTCTGAGTTCGGACATATAAAGTTCATATGTGAAAATGATTTCTAAGATGCATACTTTCAGTTGTTCCAAACTCACTTCACTTGGGCAAAATAAGGAAGCTTGGATCTAACTTAGCCCATCTGTAAATAGCCCATCCATCCAACCAACCAACCAACTACCTCATCCCCATATTTGTTTTTGTTTTTCTGCTCTTTTGCACACCAGTATTTCTACATGCACATCCTCATCTGCACATATCACTCCAGTGTAAATTGTAATTACTTTGCCACTATTGGCCTATTTATTGCCTTTCCTCCTTACTTCATTTGCACACACTGTATACAGAATTTTCTATTGTGTTATTGGCTGTATGATTGTTTATTCCATGTGTAACTGTGTTGTTTTTGTCGCACTGCTTTGCTTTATCTTGGCCAGGTCACAGTTTTAAATCAGGACTTGTTCTCAACTGGCCACCTGGTTAAATAAAGGTGAAATAAAAAATAAAAATAAAAGTGACAACCGAGATCACACTAATGTGACGTATTCAAAACACTACTATCAGAACCTATTTCAGTGTGAAGTTAAGATGTTGTTATACTGTATATTGTTTGTGTGTACTCAAACAAGAAATGGACACAAATGCAATTTATATAGTTTTATATTTCAACATACTTCATTACATCAAACATTAAGCACACATACAGTAAATATATTTTGCATTTTGCATATGCAAAGGAAGAAAAATATTCAAATTTGTACTACTGTACTGTATCTTAGATCAATTGTATAGATAAAGAAACTGTCAAATCTAAATCATAAGAAACAAATACTCCATTGAGAAAACTAAATCAGTCATGTCTGTTGTTTTGGTCTGGCCACAGATTGTCATCAACATCACAGGTGTTATTTTCATAGTCGCCTGAATATCATCAGAGATGATACTCTCCTTGTTCTTGGTCTTCCTCCACCACCCCTACCACCACCACCTCTACATCCACCTCCACCTCCACCTCTACCCCAACCTCTACCTCCTCCACCACCTCTACCACCACCTCCACCTCTACCCCCAACCTCTACCTCCACCTCTACCCCACCTCTACCTCCACCTCCACCTCTACCCCCACCTCTACCTCCACCTCCACCTCCACCTCTACCCCACCTCCACCTCTACCCCCATCTCTACCTCCACCTATACCTCCACCTCTACCCCAACCTCTTCCTACATCTCCACATCCACCTCCATCTCTACCTCCACCTCCACCTCCACCACTACCCCCACCTCCATCTCTACCTCCACCTCCACCTCTACCTCATCTCCACCTCTACCTACACCTCCACCTCTACCCCCACCTCCACCTACACCTCCACATCCTCCTCCATCTCTACCTCCACCTCTACCTTCACCCCCACCTCCACCTCTACCTCCACCTCCACCACTACCCCCACCTCCACTTATACCTCCACCTATAACTCTACCTCCACCACTACATCCACCTCCACCTATACCTCCACCTATATCTCTAACTCTACCTCTACCAAGTTTGCTTCCATTGTTCTCAAAACACAGGAGTACTCACCTGTGGCCTTTTGATCCATACCAAAGGTCTGATTACAAAGTGAACATTTACGTAATTTACGTAATTAGTGTTTGCACATGTGAAGAGTGAAAGTGATCAATTGGTAATTGAGCTTAGCTTGTGCTTGTAAATGTACTGTATAGCTCTGGATGGATGAGCTCAGCCCAGGCCCAGCGGTCTGTAACGTCTTAGAGCTCAATGTGTTGAGATGATATGTAATCCATTAAGATTAGTGGGGATGTGTCGGGCAGAGTTCATTCAGAACAGCAGTTAGAGGGGATATCTGTATTGAGTGTGTCGGGCAGAGTTAATTCAGAACAGCAGTTAGAGGGGATATCTGTATTGAGTGTGTCGGGCAGAGTTAATTCAGAACAGCAGTTAGAGGGGATATCTGTATTGAGTGTGTCGGGCAGAGTTCATTCAGAACAGCAGTTAGAGTGGATATCTGTATTGAGTGTGTCGGGCAGAGTTCATTCAGAACAGCAGTTAGAGGGGATATCTGTATTGAGTGTGTCGGGCAGAGTTCATTCAGAACAGCAGTTAGAGGGGATATCTGTATTGAGTGTGTCGGGCAGAGTTCATTCAGAACAGCAGTTAGAGGGGATATCTGTATTGAGTGTGTCGGGCAGAGTTCATTCAGAACAGCAGTTAGAGGGGATATCTGTATTGAGTGTGTCGGGCAGAGTTCATTCAGAACAGCAGTTAGAGGGGATATCTGTATTGAGTGTGTCGGGCAGAGTTCATTCAGAACAGCAGTTAGAGGGGATATCTGTATTGAGTGTGTCGGGCAGAGTTAATTCAGAACAGCAGTTAGAGGGGATATCTGTATTGAGTGTGTCGGGCAGAGTTCATTCAGAACAGCAGTTAGAGGGGATATCTGTATTGGAGTGTGTAAATCGGGCAGAGTTCATTCAGAACAGCAGTTAGAGTGGATATCTGTATTGAGTGTGTCGGGCAGAGTTCATTCAGAACAGCAGTTAGAGGGGATATCTGTATTGAGTGTGTCGGGCAGAGTTCATTCAGAACAGCAGTTAGAGGGGATATCTGTATTGAGTGTGTCTGGGAGTTGTAGGGGTTAATTCAGAACAGCAGTTGCAGTAATCCAGGGGATATCTGTATTGAGTGTGTCGGGCAGAGTTAATTCAGAACAGCAGTTAGAGGGGATATCTGTATTGAGTGTGGGTCGGGCAAGAGTTAATTCAGAACAGCAGTTAGAGGGGATATCTGTATTGAGTGTGATCGGGCAGAGTTCATTCAGAACAGCAGTTAGAAAGTGGATATCTGTATTGAGTGTGTAGGGAGACCAGAGTTCATTCAGAACAGCAGTTAGAGGGGATATCTGTATTGAGTGTGTCGGGCAGAGTTAATTCAGAACAGCAGTTAGAGGGGATATCTGTATTGAGTGTGTCGGGCAGAGTTCATTCAGAACAGCAGTTAGAGGGGATATCTGTATTGAGTGTGTCGGGCAGAGTTCATTCAGAACAGCAGTTAGAGGGGATATCTGTATTGAGTGTGTCGGGCAGAGTTCATTCAGAACAGCAGTTAGAGGGGATATCTGTATTGAGTGTGTCGGGCAGAGTTCATTCAGAACAGCAGTTAGAGGGGATATCTGTATTGAGTGTGTCGGGCAGAGTTCATTCAGAACAGCAGTTAGAGGGGATATCTGTATTGAGTGTGTCGGGCAGAGTTAATTCAGAACAGCAGTTAGAGGGGATATCTGTATTGAGTGTGTCGGGCAGAGTTCATTCAGAACAGCAGTTAGAGGGGATATCTGTATTGAGTGTGTCGGGCAGAGTTCATTCAGAACAGCAGTTAGAGTGGATATCTGTATTGAGTGTGTCGGGCAGAGTTCATTCAGAACAGCAGTTAGAGGGGATATCTGTATTGAGTGTGTCGGGCAGAGTTCATTCAGAACAGCAGTTAGAGTGGATATCTGCATTGAGCTGGAAAAGTATGCTGCAGATGATCAACTTTGTTTCTTCTCCTGTTTGTTCTGAACCTTTTTATTGATTTAAAAAGCACTGTAAATGCACTGTAAAACCCCTGTAAAAGCACTGTAAATACACTGTAAAACCCCTGTAAATACACTGTAAATACACTGTAAAACCCCTGTAAAAGCACTGTAAATACAATGTAAAACCCCTGTAAAAGCACTGTAAATACAATGTAAAACCCCTGTAAAAGCACTGTAAATACACTGTAAATGCACTGTAAAACCCCTGTAAAAGCACTGTAAATACACTGTAAAACCCCTGTAAAAGCACTGTAAATACACTGTAAAACCCCTGTAAATACACTGTAAATACACTGTAAAACCCCTGTAAAAGCACTGTAAATACAATGTAAAACCCCTGTAAAAGCACTGTAAAAGCACTGTAAATACACTGTAAAACCCCTGTAAAAGCACTGTGAAGGCACTGTAAATACACTGTAAAACCCCTGTAAAAGCACTGTAAAAGCACTGTAAATACAATGTAAAACCCCTGTAAAAGCACTGTAAATACACTGTAAAACCCCTGTAAAAGCACTGTAAAAGCACTGTAAATACACTGTAAAACCCCTGTAAATACACTGTAAAACCCCTGTAAAAGCATTGTAAATACACTGTAAAACCACTGTAAAAGCACTGTAAATACACTGTAAAACCCCTGTAAATACACTGTAAACCCCCTGTAAAAGCACTGTAAAACCCCTGTAAAACCCCTGTAAAAGCACTGTAAAACCCCTGTAAAACCCCTGTAAAAGCACTGTAAATACACTGTAAAACCCCTGTAAATACACTGTAAAACCCCTGTAAAAGCACTGTAAAACCCCTGTAAAACCCCTGTAAAAGCACTGTAAAACCCCTGTAAAACCCCTGTAAAAGCACTGTAAATACACTGTAAAACAACTGTAAAAGTACTGTAAAAACATTGCTTAATGTAGCCTTACAAGCAGTAAAAAAGTTGTGTAGTATGATTAGCTGTATCTGGGTATGCCAGCCTTTGGAGGAAAGCTTTATTGGGGCGGCAGGGTAGCCTAGTGGTTAGAGCGTTGGACTAGTAACCGGAAGGTTGCAAGTTCAAACCCCCGAGCTGAAAAGGTACAAATCTGTCGTTCTGAACAGGCAGTTAACCCACTGTTCCTAGGCCGTCATTGAAAATAAGAATTTGTTCTCAACTGACTTGCCTAGTTAAATAAAGGTTAAATAAAAAATTGTGTGTGTGTGCATTTCTACCCTGTACTCGTGATGTTCCTGTGCTCTTTTCCAGGGGCTTGCTGGAGGTGCTGGCATGGGGGGCTTTCCTGGCCTAAGGGTGAGTATCACATTACATACCATGTCTTAATTCATCTGTTGTGTTTTATCAAGATCCAACGTTTTTAGCTTTATGACATTGTGCGTTTAGTGTTGTAGAGGTTGACTACAGTAGGATATTACCACTGACTTTGAATGTAGTGTACATTCATTCAGTTTCTCATTCATTCATTCTGGTATGTTTGATTTTGATGCAGTTCAGGGAAGATGGGATGCAGTAGGGCTGATGCTGTTGATTACTCTCTACAGTACTTCTCTCATACAGTCTATTATAAACACATCAAGCTAAACCCATATTTGTCTGTAGATTAGATGTTTTGGATACTGGGAGAGTTAAATGTTTGATGAATGGGGAATCTGCTCTGACTTGCTTTAATAAATGGAAATATCTAGCTAGTGCCAGTGCTTTCAGGCACCATGCAAATTCTCCAGCAGAGGTCATTTGTTTTGAATGGCAACAATATATTCCTCACCCTGCCTGCTACTGTGCAATGCTTAGTGCTGCACCATGACCTGCCAAAGGCTTGTAGGCCTGTCAAGCCTTGGGCTGAGTGAGAGAGAGGGAGAGGGAGCACAGAGACAAAAGTAGAGAGAGAGAGGTGGAGTGAGAGAGGGAGAGGGAGCACACAGAGAGAGCAAGAGAGAGAGAGAGAGAGAGAGAGAGGGAGAGAGAGAAATGTGGAGTGGGAAAGAGAGAGAGAGAGAGAGAGAGAGAGAGAGAGAGAGCAAAAGGGAGAGGGAGACAAAAATGGAGAGAGTGCAAGAGAGAGAGAGGGAGAATCTCTGTAATAAATGTAAGAAGTAAATGTCAAATTGTCTTTCTCCCCATCCATCGCACTACTGACCATATATACACCTTACACACACAAATTAATTAACATGGCCCCTCAAAAGAATTGGGCAAAATCTTTGCTTGCTTGATTGACTTTAATAAAGCATTCGATTATTTTTGGCACAAAGGGCTATTCTACAAAATTCTCCAAAGTGGGCTTGGTGGTAAGGTGTTTGATTTAACTAAATGTATGTACACAGAAAACAAGTGTGCAATAAAAATCTAAAACCAAAGAACATAATTATTTTCACGTCGAGGAGTGAGACAAGGCTGCAGTTTGAGTCCAAACCACATTTATATCAATGAATTAGCAGACATGTTGGACCATTCTGCAGCCCCAGGACTCACACTATTTAACACAGAGGTAAAATATCTGCTACATGCTGATGACTTGGTTCTTCTTTCACCAACCAAAGAAGGTCTTCAACAGAACCTTAACATTCTAGAGAAATATTGCCATGATTGGGCCCTGGCAGTATATTTCAAAATCTTAAATCATGATTTTCCAGAAAAAATCCAGATGTCAGAAACACAAATATAAATTCACCCTGAACAACATCATAATTGAACAGACTAAAAATGACTCATAACTTGGTCTGAGTGAGAGAGGGGGAGAGAGAGCACAAAGACAAAAATAGAGTGAGAGTTTCCTCAGCTATAATCACAGCAGCCGGCCGTAACTCAACCTCTACACCGTAACTTAACTGTAAATTGACTTGCCTACTGTTACAAGATGCCCGCCAGGCAGCATGGCCCCCGGCCCTCCAGGTTTCTGATTTGACTCAGATGAATGACTCTGACCTATCCCTACAAATCAACCTCTTCTCTCTGGACAGCACAGGACATGACTGGACATGGTCAGGTCAGGCTGCTGGAGGTTAGGCCTGCTGGGGAAAAGCAGCCAGCTCTAATCCAGCTGTGACAGAAATTGGAGGCTACATTTGTAGGATACCGACACAGTAGTCCATGTAAAGTACACGTAGAGCACAAGAACTGTTCGTCAGAAGCTTCATGAAATGGGTTTCCATGGCCAAACAGCCACACACAAGCCTTAGATCACCATGCGCAATGGCAAGCGTCGGCTGTAGTGGTGTAACATTTGCGGCAATTGGACTCTGGAGCAGTGGAAACACATTCTCAGGAGTAATGAATCACGCTTCACCATCCAGACAAATCTGGATTTGGCAGATGCCAGGAGAACACTATCTGCTCGAATGCATAGTGCCAGCTGTAAAGTTTGGTGGAGGAGGAATAATGGTCTGGGCTGTTTTTCATGGATTCTTGCAAGGCCCCATAATTCCAGTGAAAGGAAATCTTAATGCTATAGCATACAATGACATTCTAGATGATTCTGTGCCAACTTTGTTCCAAGCCTAATTACCCAACACCAATGCCCGACCTCACTAATGCTCTTGTGGGTGAATGGACTCAAGCCCCCTCAGCAATGTTCCAACATCTAGTGGAAAGCCTTCCCAGAAGAATGGAGGCTGTGATAGCAGCAAAGGCGGGACCAACTCCATATTAATGCCCATGACATTGGAATGAGATGTTCAACTTTATTGTAAGAGCAGGTACTTTACATGAAATATCTCTCAAAGATGATCTTGTGAATAACAGCGCTAGACTAGGAAGCTCAAAGTCCACAATGTCTCCCTGTCTGAAATCAGATGAATGGATCATTACTTTCAAAGGCCTAATGTAGCCATCATTAATGGTTTATAAGGCCTACATTTGAAGTTTACATACACTTAGGTTTGAGTCATTAAAACTTATTTTTCAACCAATCCACAAATTTCTTGTTAACAAACTATAGTTTTGGCAAGTTGGTTAGGACATCTACTTTGTGCATGACACAAGTCATTTTTCCATCAATTGTTTACAGACAGATTATTTCACTTATAATTCACTGTATCACAATTCCAGTTGGTCAGACATTTACATACACTAAGCCTTTAAACAGCTTGGAAAGTTACAGAAAATAATGTCATGGCTTTAGAAGTGTCTGATAGGCTAATTGACATCATGTGAGTCAATTGGAGGTGTACCTGTGGATTTATTTCAAGGCCTACCTTCAAACTCAGTGCCTCCACAAATCTAGTTCATTCTTGGGAGCAATTTCCAAATGCCTGAAGGTACCACGTTCATCTGTACAAACAATAGTACGCAAGTATAAACACCATGGGTCCACGCAGCCTTCATACCGCCCAGGAAGGAGACACGTTCTGTCTCCTAGAGATGAACGCACTTTGGTGCGAAAAGTGCAAATCAATCCCAGAACAACAGCAAAGGACCTTGTGAAGATGCTGGAGGAAACAGGTACAAAATGATCTATATCCACAGTAAAATGAGTCCTATTTCGACATAACCTGAAAGGCCGCTCAGCAAGGAAGAAGCCACTGCTCCAGAACCGCCATAAAAAAGCCAGACTACGGTTTGCAACTGCAGATGTAGACAAAGACTGTACTTTTTGGAGAAATGTCATCTGGTCTGATGAAACACAAATAGAACTGTTTGGCCATAATGACCATCGTTATGTTTGGAGGGAAAAGGGGGAGGCTTGCAAGCCGAAGACACCATCCCAACCATGAAGCACGGGGGTGGCAGCATCATGTTGTGGGGGTGCTTTGCTGCTGGAGGGACTGGTTCACTTCACAAAATAGATGACATCATGATGAGGGAAAATTATGTGGATATATTGAAGCAACATCTTAAGACATCAGTCAGGAAGTTAAAGCTTGGTCGCAAATGGGTCTTCCAAATGGAGAATGACACCAAGCATACTTCCAAAGTTGTGGCAAAATGGTTTAAGGACAGCAAAGTAAAGGTATTAGAGTGGCCATCACAAAGCCCTGACTTCAATCCCATCTAAAATTTGTGGGCAGAACTGAAAAAGCGTGTGCGAGCAAGGAGGCCTACAAACCTGACGCAGTTACACCAGCTCTGTCAGGAGGATTGGGCCAAAATTCACCCAACTTATTGTGGGAAGCTTGTGGAAGGCTACCCAAAATGTTTGACCCAAGTTAAACAATTTAAAGGCAATGCTACAATATACTAATTGAGTGCATGTAAACTTCTGACCCACTGGGAATGTGATGAAAGAAGTAAATGCTGAAATAAATCTTTCTCTCTACTATTATTCTGACGTTTCACATTCTTTAAATAAAGTGGTGATCCTAACTGACCTAAGACGGAATTTTTACTAGGATTAAATGTCAGGAATTGTGAAAAACTGAGTTTAAATGTATTTGGCTAAGGTGTATGTAAACTTCCGACGTCAACTGCTTACAAATACTCTACGAATGCTCTATAAAGCCTTATAAGTTATAGGAGGTTTGTTTAAATGATGACCATAGTGTGCCTACAGTAATGGATGTCAGTACTGGGCTCTGTTACATCAGACATTTACATTTACATTTAAGTCATTTAGCAGACGCTCTTATCCAGAGCGACTTACAAATTGGTGCATTCACCTTATGACCTCCAGTGGAACAGTAGTGCATCTAAATCTTTTCAGGGGGAGGGGGTGAGAGGGATTACTTTATCCTATCCTAGGTATTCCTTAAAGAGGTGGGGTTTCAGGTGTCTCCGGAAGGTGGTGATTGACTCCGCTGTTCTGGCGTCGTGAGGGAGTTTGTTCCACCATTGGGGGGCCAGAGCAGCGAACAGTTTTGACTGGGCTGAGCGGGAACTGTACTTCCTCAGTGGTAGGGAGGCGAGCAGGCCAGAGGTGGATGAACGCAGTGCCCTTGTTTGGGTGTAGGGCCTGATCAGAGCCTGGAGGTACTGAGGTGCCGTTCCCCTCACAGCTCCGTAGGCAAGCACCATGGTCTTGTAGCGGATGCGAGCTTCAACTGGAAGCCAGTGGAGGGAGCGGAGGAGCGGGGTGACGTGAGAGAACTTGGGAAGGTTGAACACCAGACGGGCTGCGGCGTTCTGGATGAGTTGTAGGGGTTTAATGGCACAGGCAGGGAGCCCAGCCAACAGCGAGTTGCAGTAATCCAGACGGGAGATGACAAGTGCCTGGATTAGGACCTGCGCCGCTTCCTGTGTGAGGCAGGGTCGTACTCTGCGGATGTTGTAGAGCATGAACCTACAGGAACGGGCCACCGCCTTGATGTTAGTTGAGAACGACAGGGTGTTGTCCAGGATCACGCCAAGGTTCTTAGCGCTCTGGGAGGAGGACACAATGGAGTTGTCAACCGTGATGGCGAGATCATGGAACGGGCAGTCCTTCCCCGGGAGGAAGAGCAGCTCCGTCTTGCCGAGGTTCAGCTTGAGGTGGTGATCCGTCATCCACACGGATATGTCTGCCAGACATGCAGAGATGCGATTCGCCACCTGGTCATCAGAAGGGGGAAAGGAGAAGATTAATTGTGTGTCGTCTGCATAGCAATGATAGGAGAGACCATGTGAGGTTATGACAGAGCCAAGTGACTTGGTGTATAGCGAGAATAGGAGAGGGCCTAGAACAGAGCCCTGGGGACACCAGTGGTGAGAGCACGTGGTGTGGAGACGGATTCTCGCCACGCCACCTGGTAGGAGCGACCTGTCAGGTAGGACGCAATCCAAGCGTGGGCCGCGCCGGAGATGCCCAACTCGGAGAGGGTGGAGAGGAGGATCTGATGGTTCACAGTATCGAAGGCAGCCGATAGGTCTAGAAGGATGAGAGCAGAGGAGAGAGTTAGCTTTAGCAGTGCGGAGCGCCTCCGTGATACAGAGAAGAGCAGTCTCAGTTGAATGACTAGTCTTGAAACCTGACTGATTTGGATCAAGAAGGTCATTCTGAGAGAGATAGCGGGAGAGCTGGCCAAGGACGGCACGTTCAAGAGTTTTGGAGAGAAAAGAAAGAAGGGATACTGGTCTGTAGTTGTTGACATCGGAGGGATCGAGTGTAGGTTTTTTCAGAAGGGGTGCAACTCTCGCTCTCTTGAAGACGGAAGGGACGTAGCCAGCGGTCAGGGATGAGTTGATGAGCGAGGTGAGGTAAGGGAGGAGGTCTCCGGAAATGGTCTGGAGAAGAGAGGAGGGGATAGGGTCAAGCGGGCAGGTTGTAGGGCGGCCGGCCGTCACAAGACGCGAGATTTCATCTGGAGAGAGAGGGGAGAAAGAGGTCAGAGCACAGGGTAGGGCAGTGTGAGCAGAACCAGCGGTGTCGTTTGACTTAGCAAACGAGGATCGGATGTCGTCGACCTTCTTTTCAAAATGGTTGACGAAGTCATCTGCAGAGAGGGAGGAGGGGGAGGGGGAGGAGGATTCAGGAGGGAGGAGAAGGTTGCAAAGAGCTTCCTAGGGTTAGAGGCAGATGCTTGGAATTTAGAGTGGTAGAAAGTGGCTTTAGCAGCAGAGAGAGAAGAGGAAAATGTAGAGAGGAGGGAGTGAAAGGATGTCAGGTCCGCAGGGGAGGCGAGTTTTCCTCCATTTCCGCTCGGCTGCCCGGAGCCCTGTTCTGTGAGCTCGCAATGAGTCGTCGAGCCACGGAGCGGGAGGGGAGGACCGAGCCGGCCTGGAGGATAGGGGACATAGAGAGTCAAAGGATGCAGAAAGGGAGGAGAGGAGGGTTGAGGAGGCAGAATCAGGAGATAGGTTGGAGAAGGTTTGAGCAGAGGGAAGAGATGATAGGATGGAAGAGGAGAGAGTAGCGGGGGAGAGAGAGCGAAGGTTGGGACGGCGCGATACCATCCGAGTAGGGGCAGTGTGGGAAGTGTTGGATGAGAGCGAGAGGAAAAGGATACAAGGTAGTGGTCGGAGACTTGGAGGGGAGTTGCAACGAGGTTAGTGGAAGAACAGCATCTAGTAAAGATGAGGTCGAGCGTATTTCCTGCCTTGTGAGTAGGGGGGGAAGGTGAGAGGGTGAGGTCAAAAGAGGAGAGGAGTGGAAAGAAGGAGGCAGAGAGGAATGAGTCAAAGGTAGGCGTGGGGAGGTTAAAGTCGCCCAGAACTGTGAGAGGTGAGCCGTCCTCAGGAAAGGAGCTTATCAAGGCATCAAGCTCATTGATGAACTCTCCGAGGGAACCTGGAGGGCGATAAATGATTAAGGATGTTAAGCTTGAAAGGGCTGGTAACTGTGACAGCATGGAATTCAAAGGAGGCGATAGACAGATGGGTAAGGGGAGAAAGAGAGAATGACCACTTGGGAGAGATGAGGATCCCGGTGCCACCACCCCGCTGACCAGAAGCTCTCGGACACTTTGCCCCAGAGAAAGTAGGTCCCACTGCAGAGACAAATATGAATTCAGCTCTATGAATGTGGGACACTTCCGTCATGCTGGATTTGGAATCACATATCCTCCAGCCATCATTAATGGGAGAGGAATCCCGGCTAGTGTGGCCGTGGTGACCGATTCCTCATGTCACCCTGTCTGAGCCCCGCCCTGTGAGGAATTCTTTTAAATTCACATTTCAAACAAATTGGTGGCATCTCCTCATGTGATTGATATCCATCTCTCTAACCTCACCACCACCCCCCACTTCAACCTCACCCCAACCTTATGCAGGAGGCAGAGAGAGAGACAGGAGACAGACATGCAGGCCAGACCCTGTCTAGCCTCCATTCTTTCCTCATGCCTCCTGTTCTGTGCTCTGTTCCAAAACTCTTCTCGTTGCTGCATATTTTTTCCTAGATTTTTACTTGAAGCATTGTGACCTAATTCTGGAGAGCTTCTTTATAAACAAAGTCGTGGCAGTGAGCCTGAATGCTGCTAGATTCTAAAGTTCAGCCATGAGGATCAGGTCTGCTTGGTGTTTGACAGACAGACTTGGTTGTCTTGTGTGGTTCGGTCTGCCATCCATTGTGTATCATTCTTTACTGATTGTCATGGTTTTATGATCCTTGTGATGGGAGAATGCACAGCTGGTGCAAGAACTGGGGAACTATTTCTCACGTGGCCTCTGACCATAAGATGAGTTGTAAGGAAAAATAGTTATTTCAAACAAACTACTGACAGCCTACACTATGTCTGGTAAAATAACTGGAGAACATGTAGAGCAAAGATGTTTTTAATGGAGAATCACAACTGCAACTGTAGTCTCCATAAATACAACAGATGATTTAACAAACCACTCCATGTTTTACAACTGCTTTCACTAATTGATCCTCGGCTGATCTTATAGTAACTGTTCTACGTAGTCGTCATACAAGTCATGATTTACCAAGGTACTCCTCATGTTTTACAATGTGAACAACCCTAAATGGTTTCCGTGAAAGCGGCTGATGGAATTTGTTGTAGAGGTTAAGCAGCAGGAGGCGGAGGTCTCTGTTCAGGTGTACAGGCTGTCTCTGATGGGGGGGTGCTGGTGACAGTCCCCTCAAAGCACAGTAATGGGAAACAGACCCACACCGGTTCACATGGAACCAATGGAACCACTTATAGAACTGACCCTCTGTCCCATACTACACTTACACAGATAACCTGCTATATCAGTCTGCCGAATGGGAGAGAGGGGACACAACATAATCATAATCTTCTTCATCATAACTATCAAAGTCAATGTAATTACAATGATTACAACCATTATTATAATAATAATGAATCATGAACTGTGCAGTGCTAAAGAACATACAGTACAGTAGGTGTCTCTTTAACTGCCTGCCTGCAATAGAAGACTCCTTGTTCAGCAGCACAGTGTCCGGTCACTCCTACCATCTCCGTGTCGCAGCTAATTACATGTGATGTTCCTGTCCTGCGTCCGCTCACATGGGCATTCTAACCCCAAACGGACGCTTTAGTGTCAGCACAGGAACAGCTTGGAAGTCATCATAGCTAGGTTTGGCTCACAGGAATTCACGTGTCAAAATAATCCTCTGAAACACGTCCTTCAAAATCTGTCCCCATAAAACAGAGCATGTATAATATACACTGTATACTTTGTGTGTGTGTGTGTGTGTTTGTGTATATTGTATCTTATCCTACTGCTCCTTCTCTCTACAGGGAGACCCAGGGCCTGAGGGACAGCGAGGACTGACTGGCATAGTGGGAACTATGGTAACTACAGACCCTCCTCTCTCCCCCTCATCCCCTCTCCTTCTCTCTCCTCCTCTCCTCTCTCCTCTCCTTTCCTCTCCTTTCCTCTCCTTTCCTCTCCTCTCTCGTCCTCTCCTTTCCTCTCCTCCTCTCTCCTCTCTCCTCTCCTCAACCTCCTCCATCCTCTCCTCTTCTATCCTCTCCTCCTCTCTCCTTTCCTCTCCTCCTCACTCCTCCCCTCAACTCCTCTCTCCTCCCCCCTCCTCTCCTATCCTCATCTATACTCTCCTCATCTCTTCTCTTCTCCTCGCTCCTCTCCTATCCTCCCCTCCTCTGTTCTCTCCTCTCCTTCTCTCTCCTCTCCTCTCCTATCCTCCTCTCTCATCTCCTCTCTTCCTCTCTCCTTTTCTTTCCTCCTCTCCTCTCCTCTCCTCTCCTCTCCTCTCCTCTCCTCTCCTCTCCTCTTCTCTTCTCTCCTCTTCTCTTCTCTCCACTTATTCTCTCCACTTATTCTCTCCTCTCAAGTAAGTCATATATTATATCGGCCCCTGTATCTTCCTCTGTCTGTCCTCTTTTCAAAATGGCTGCCACTAAGGAGTCCCTCCTCTCTTGTTCTCTCTCTGACAGGGCCTGGCGGGAAAAGCGGGGCTGCCTGGATTGAAAGGTGATAAGGTGATCTAAATATTTATATTATTGTAGTGTATCTGGGAATGTCCTAGCCCAATGTGTGTATGAGTGGGGTGTGTGTCCAGTACATGGGGAGGATGATGGGATAGGATGGGAGTAGCTGAACAGAGGAATGATGATTTGATATGCACATACAGTACCAGTCAAAAGTTTGGACACACCTACTATGAAAACTATGAAATAACACATGGAATCATGTAGTAAACAAAAATGTGTTGAACAAATCTAAATATATTTGAGATTTGAGATTCTTCAAAGTAGCCAGCCTTTGCCTTCATGACAGCTTTGCACACTCTTGGCATTCTCTCAACCACCTTCATGAGGTAGTCACCTGGAATACATTTCATTTCAATCAATCAATCAATCAATCAAATGTATTTATAAATCCCTTTTTACATCAGCCGATGTCACAAAGTGCTCTACAGAAACCCAATTAACAGGTGTGCCTTGTTAAAAGTTCATTTGTGTAACTTCTTTAATTTATTTAATGCGTTTAGCCAATCAGTTGTGTTGTGACAAGGTAGGGGTGGTATACAGAAAATAGCCCTATTTAGTAAAAGACCATGTTCATATTATGGCATGAACAGCTCAAATAAGCAAAGAGAAACAACAGTCCATCATTACTTCAAGACATGAAGGTCAGTCAATCCGGAAAATGTCAAGAACGTTGAACATTTCTTCAAGTGTAGTCGCAAAAACCATCAAGCGCTATGATGAAACTGGCACTTATGAGGACCGCCACATGAATGGAAGACCCAGAGTTACCTGTGCTGCAGAGGATACGTTTATTAGAATTACCAGCCTCATAAATTGCAGCCCAAATAAATGCTTCCCAGAGTTTAAGTAACAGACACATCTTAACATCAAGTCTTCAGAGAAGACTGAGCGAATCAGGCCTTCATGGTTGAATTGCTGCAAAGAAACCACTACTAAAGGACACCAATAATAAGAAGAGACTTGCTTGGGCCAAGAAACACAAGCAATGGACATTAGACTGGTAGAAATCTGTCCTTTGGACTGATGAGTCCAAATTCGAAATTTTTGGTTCCAACCGCCATGTCTTTGTGAGACGTAGAGTAAGTAAACAGATGATCTCCGCATGTGTGATTCCCACTGTGAAACATGGAGGAGGAGGTGTGATGGTGTGGGGGTGCTTTGCTGGTGACACTGTCTGTGATTTATTTAGAATTCAAGGCACACTTAACCAGCATGGCTACCACAGCATTCTGTAGTGATACGCCTTCCCACCTGGTTTGCGCTTAGTGGGACAATAATTTATTTTTCAACAGGACAATGACCCAACCCACCTCCAGGCTGTGTAAGGGCTATTTGACCAATAAGGAGAGTGATGGAGTGCTGCATCAGATGACCAGGCCTCCACAATCACCCTACCTCAACCCAATTGAGATGGTTTGGGATGAATTGGACCGCAGAGTGAAGGAAAAGCAGCAAAAAAGTGCTCAGCGTATGTGGGAACTCCTTCAAGACTGTTGGAAAATCATTCTAGGTGAAACTGGTTTAGAGAATATCAAGAGTGTGCACAGCTGTCGTCAAGGCAAATGGTGACTACTTAGAAGAATCTCAAATATAAAATATATTTAGATTTGTTTAACACGTTTTTGGGTGCTATGTGATTCCATATGTGTTATTTCATAGTGTTGATGTCTTCGCTATTGTTCTACAATGTAGAAAATAGTAAAAATAAAGAACAAGCCTTGAATGAGTATGTGTGTCCAAACTTTTGACTGCTACTGTACATGCCAGTAGTCAATGTACAGTAGCTGTTACTATGAGAAATAGAAATGTGTAAATCCTTGCTAAATGTTTCCCCATTCCAGCTCTGTAGTACAACTGTCTGAGTTTGTTTTACTTTCCTTACAATTACACAGTTCCTCCATCAAACTGTTGGTCTTGAATGCTGCTTAACTATTGAGTGATATATCTCCTATGGGATGGGTTCCATAGAAACATGTCATAATCCCTGGACAGGGGTGGGGAAACTGTGTCCTCCTCAGTGTGATTGTATGGTTGTGTTGTTAACGCTGTCCTCTGATGTAAGCAGGGTGGTTGTATTATATCTCTTGTGACGCTGTAACATTCAGGGCGAACCTGGACTAAGGGGTGAACCGGGAGAGATGGGTTACCAAGGTGACAAGGTAGGACCGCAACACATTTCCCATCAGTCTGAATAATTCATTGATTTGTTTTTATCATGAGCAGGACATTCTCGAGATGCATCATAAGGGTCTTTACTCAGTCAACACGGCTGTGATGCTAGTTTCAAACACATACTGTATGCAGTGCTGTAGCCAACTCTTAGCATACCATACATGCATAGCAGATGTATAGGCAACGATAGAAGGCTAGGGTTGGGTTCAGCACATGCAATATGGATATGAAGCTACTATACGTTGATGATCAATACTCATACAGATGGAGATGATATAACTCAGCGCTGCTTATCAGAGAGCTGACAGTTAGACTAAACACTCTCAGGTCCATGTTGCATTGTACAACACACACCCACACCCACACACACACACACACAAACACACGCACGCACGCACGCACACACACACACACACACACACAACACACACACACACACACACGCACACACACACACACGCACACACACACACACACACACACACACACACCCTTATGCACGCACGCACACACACACACACACACACACACACACACACACACACCTACACACACACACGCACACCTGCACGCACACACACACACACACACACACCACACATACACCCTTACGCACGCACGCACGCACGCACACGCGCACACACACACCCGTACGCATGCACACACACACACCCGCGCACACACGCGCACACACACACACACAAAAGAGAGTGATATAATGAGTGATGGAGAGACTAGGAGAATAAACAAGTGTTTTTCTGTTTGTACTCCCAGGGTGCTGCTGGCTTGTCTGGACCTCCTGGACTCCGTGGGAAACCAGGTCCACCTGTACGTAGTGTGTGTGTGTAGTGTGTATGTGTGTGTATGTGTGTGTATATGTATATGTGTTTCTCATTTTAACCCATTAGACTGGCACTTAATTCATGGAATAACTCCAGTAAACACCCTGTACCTTTTAGACTTTAAATACCTGCACTTTGTTACTGACAGCCCATATACTGTAGCTGCCTGAAACTAAACCATCCTGCAGGAAAACAGGACAAATAAACATATTTATAACACCTGTGTGTGGGTCTCTTTTTATGTATATAAAATACAGTACGTAATGTGATCAACCATAGACTTTAATTCTATAGACGCCAGGCAGTCAGTCCCTGTAACATCACATAAAGACCATATGAATATTGGTTTTGACAACACAATACCAACCACACACAGCTTGCCTGCCTCCTTAGAAACACTGGCAACTGTCAAATAGAGTGAAGACTCACTACTGACGCTTTGAGTGCCAAGTCTTTATCTACCTCATGCTGTTTGTGTATATAATATACAGTACATTATGCATGTGTGGCTGTCTGTTTGTGTATATAATATACAGTACATTATGCATGTGTGGCTGTCTGTTTGTGTATATAATATACAGTACATTATGCATGTGTGGCTGTCTGTTTGTATATATAATATACAGTACATTATGTATGTGTGGCTGTCTGTTTGTGTATATAATATACAGTACATTATGTATGTGTGGCTGTCTGTTTGTGTATATAATATACAGTACATTATGCATGTGTGGCTGTCTGTTTGTATATATAATATACAGTACGTTATGCATGTGTGGCTGTCTGTTTGTGTATATAATATACAGTACGTTTTGTGTGTGTGGGTGTCTGTTTGTGTATATAATATACAGTACGTTTTGTGTGTGTGGGTGTCTGTTTGTGTATATAATATACAGTACATTATGCATGTGTGGCTGTCTGTTTGTGTATATAATATACAGTACATTATGCATGTGTTTGTGTCTGTTTGTGATGTGTGGCTGTCTGTTTGTGTATATAATATACAGTACGTTTTGTGTGTGTGGGTGTCTGTTTGTGTATATAATATACAGTACGTTTTGTGTGTGTGGGTGTCTGTTTGTGAGAGTGAGAGAGAGAAGACAAGAGAGAGATGCTTGGCATTGATGTTTCCACTTTGTGTTGATGTTGTCATGTGTTTTTGCTCTAAATTCAAGCAGAAGATGTGCTTTTTAAAATGTTTAATGTCTCTCTGCTCTAACAGGGTAAAATGGGTGAGATCGGACCACAGGGACCTCCTGGCCCACCAGGTCCTGAGGTAAAACACTGACATCATTAAAGCCACACTGTTAAATGTCTGCTATTATGTTTCTGTCGCTTTAATGGTCATTGAGCTACTGATACAGCTCAGTATGATGTCATAAAATGATGTATAGCACTGTCATATAGTGCTATATATGGTCAAACAAGTAAACCATGCAAACTGAACCAATCACAAAAACATATCGTTCTGATCAAATCAAATCAAATCAAATGTATTTATATAGCCCTTCGTACATCAGCTGATATCTCAAAGTGCTGTACAGAAACCCAGCCTAAAACCCCAAACAGCAAGCAATGCAGGTGTAGAAGCACGGTGGCTAGGAAAAACTCCCTAGAAAGGCCAAAACCTAGGAAGAAACCTAGAGAGGAACCAGGCTATTCTGATCTAAGAGTGTGTTCCTACACACTGTTGTTATAGTCAAGTTCAAATTGTAGTTCTGTTGGGACCATATTGTATCCCTGTCCTTTTACTTGCCAGAGATGTTTTCAAGTTGTCCCAGAGACGGGATCGAGAAACGCCCTGAGACTGTCTGAGGCGGTCTGCTCTACTA